>NC_056728.1:209263652-209458652 GCF_019279795.1 Protopterus annectens | reverse complement strand
GCAGAGAATGAGTGGAATCATTGTTTCCAAGCAGTGGCTGTGCTGAGTCCATACACTTTTCAGGTACCATTGTAATTTCCTCATATGCTGTTTTGCAAATGGTATTAGTAGAATGCAAGATGTCATGAATCCCAAGGCCTGCAGAATTTTTCTTGCAGGGAGTTGGGTCTTTGTTGCCATTATTTTGAAATATTGAAACAGTTGTCGTTGTTTGTCTGGTGTGAGATAAGCCATCTGGGCCATTGTATTCAAGCTGGCACCCAGGAATGTCATGTTTTGTGAGGGCACTAGCTTTGATTTCTTTTCGTTTACTGTGTACCCTAGGCAACTTAGAAGGTGTTTGACAAATGCCAGATGCTGTAAAAGAATGTCCTTGCTTTCTGCTTGAATAAGACAGTCGTCCAGGTATGGGTATATTTGAATTCCTCTTTGTCTGCAGTATGCAATTACTGGTGCCAGGCATTTTGTGAAGACCCTGGGCACAGTAGATAAGCCAAAGGGCAGTGCAGAGAACTGATAATGCGTTGAACCTCTGCAATGAAGCGGAGGTATCTTCTGCAATTTTTTCTGATAGGAACATGCAGGTATGCCTCCTTGAGGTCCAAAGTGACTAGCCAAGCATTCTTGCCCAGCATGGGAAGAAGCTGCTATAGTGTTAGCATCTTGAATTTTGGTACTTGTAGATAGGTGTTCAGAATTGAAAGATCCAGAATGGGTCTCCATGCTTTGTCCTTTCTTGGAACTAGGAAGAGTCTTGAGTAAAATCCTTGTCCCTGCTCCTGTGTAGGTACCTGTTGAATGGCTCTCATGTTCCTGAGAGCTGAAATTTGTTTTTGTGCCTCTGCCCATTGATTTGGAGGCAGGTTTGGCATTCCTTTGATCCTTGGTAAGGTATGAAAGTGGAATCTGTATCTTTGAGAGAATGTTTAGAACCCATTTGTCTTTTGTGATGATGTGCCAGTTGTCTGCAAAAAATGCTAGTTTTCCTCCCAAGGGTGTTGCCAGGAGAGATTTGCTTGGCAGTCTGAGGATAGAGTCAGTGTGTCTGCCTTCTGCTAGCTTGGGGCCTGTTTTCTCCTCCTTTCTGGGTAGCAGAACCCCATTGGCGAGGTTTGTAAGGGCCCTGTGACTGACCTCTGCCCCTTGGGTGTCTGTATTTGCCCCTCTGTGATCTGTCTGAAGCTGGAAAGGACCAATTTTTTTGTTGGCCAATTTCTGCTGAAGCGAGGGTGTTGTACCTGCAAGAAATCCTTGACCGTTTGCATAGATTTAGCCTTATCCTCCATTTTCTTTAAAACCTCTTCTGCTTTGACACCAAATAATACATCCTGTTGTAAAGGTGCATCTAATAATTTTGCTTTAACATGGTCAGGGAGGGTTTGCTCTTTTAACCAAGCATGTCTACGAATGACTGAGCCAGTAACAGCTGCTCCACAGGAAGCTTCCAGTGAATCAAATCCGCATTGTAAAGTATGCTTGCCCACCTGTTCAGCTGCATGCAACAGATCCTGCATTTCCTTGAACTCAGGCTGTTCTGAGTGTGTGCTCATTTTTTGTTTTAACTGAGACATCAGGAATTGTTGATATTTCAACATGTGAAACTGGCAATTTAATGCTCTCATAGCCAGAGTTGCAGAGGTGTATATTTTCTTGCCCCATCTATCTAGGGCTCTGGAATCTCTTTCAGAGGGCACAGGGTTTTTAGTCATAGAAGCCTTTGCTCCTTTAGGACCCTGGGATATGGTTTCTGGGTCAGCTACAGGGCTTTTATAAAGGAATTTGTGTGAGTCAGGTACTCTGTAGTATCAGTCTGGTTTGGCTGGAGCAGGAGGTAGAGAGTCTGGATTTAAACTAGACTCCAAGTAGACATCATCCACAATATCTAAAACAGGAGGAATAGCAAGAGGTCTGTGCTGGGGTAATAGAAGGAACTCTCTGAGCCTTTTCTTAGAATCTGAGTAATCCTGGCCTTCCCAGTGGAAATGTTCCCTCATGGTATGTAATGTTTCCCCAAAGGAATAGTCTTCAGGGGGAGATGCTGAGGGAATATAGTCTTCAGCATCAGAATCCTCATAAGGTGGAAAAGTTTAATCCTGGTCCTCAGAAGAATCTGAGGAGAGAGAAACCTGGTCAGAGGATGCATAATTCTCCTCTCGTCTTGGTCTTTTATCAGGAGGAGGATGGGAACCCCTGATAAGGGTAATTAAATCTTCAGCCATCTTAAGCATCTGTTTCTTAGGCATGGGGCCTTGACCTGTAGACTGATGAACAGTTTTCTTAGGTTTTAAAGGAGTTTTAAGTTTAGCATAAGATTTAATGGTGAGTGTAGTCGGTCTGAAGACAGCTTCTGCAACTGAAGGTGTTTCCTCAGCACCGGTGTCTAAATCTGCTCCGGTGTCGGTAGATGGCTGCGTGGGCCTAGTAGACTCCGTGTGGGAGTCGGCAGCTGTCTGAGGTTCCAGCTCTCACTGAAAACCGGAGAACTGGCGACAGACCCAGGTGAGGCCACAGGGTCTGGCTTATTCCTAGGCTGCCTGTCCTTATCCTTGCGTTTTTTATGAATTGCGGTCGTCGGTTGCTCTGACGGCATGATATAATTGAATTTCCTACCAAAGTAATGTCGTGCGAAGTCAAAACGGCATTTGATAATGCGTTTATTAAACCTAGTGCAAAACCGTCAACCTGTGACGTCGTGGTCTGGGCCTAGGCAAGGAATACAATAGGAATGGAAGTCCTTATGAGGTATTTGCTTCTCACAAGAAATGCAATTGTTAACTTTTTCTGACATCGGACTGAGGCAAGAAAATGTTCCCCAATGGGGTACTTAGCTTTAGTGAAGACTTCGGACTGAAATTCAAATCGGAAATTTCAGGAGTCGGCCGACCGGCACTTGTGAACTGCTTCTGCTTCGGGCACCGCGCGGCAAGAAAGACTGGAGAAAATGGCGTCCAATGCCTCTTATATACCCCTGACGCACTGATGTCAGGGAAGAAGCGACAGCAACTGACGCCGGACCAAGACTTTGGAATTCGGGCCGACTGCGGGACCGCCTGATGGCAGGATAACTCAAGTGTGATGACTGCAGCAGGGTAACACGATGAACATCAAAGCATTACAAAGAATTATTTCATGTATTGTAAAACTTTTAATTTGTATTAAAATTAGCATTATTTGTCAATAAATAAATAAATACATAAATAAACATAAATTGCTCAAGTCCTGCCTTCCCTGAAATTTCACTTCTCTTCCTCAACATTATTCTGTACGCATCATTCTCACAGACTCCATTTATTTCAATCTAGTTTACTCCTTCCCTTTTCTAAAGATCCTACTTTGAATGCTTTTATCTGTTCATAACATGCAATAATTCTGTCACAGATGGTTTTGTTTTTGATTTCCATTTTCTAGTAACTGCTTTATGGAAGCTAACAGCATTAAACTTAGTAGGCCTTTAATGTGTCTAAGCAAAGCATTTTCTATGTCCCAGCTCAAAAGAATCATTACCTTAGTTAAAATAATTTGTTGTGCCAACATTTCTGACAAAGTACCCTGCAGAGAATCTCTACAATCCTTCAACTTGCTGTATTCCCAAACATGATCTTCCCAGGTGCTATTCTCTTACGCACCAAACCTCCAGCAACTGTTGTTTACCTGTGAAAAAATCCTTTGAAGTCTGGGGCTATACTGCTCAGACAAGCTCCACGTGGGTTTACAGAGTGGTCCTAGCAGCAAGGAACTCGAAAAAGCAACTATCTTCTGGATTTAAGTATCTTTGCTTTTTTTTCACTGAAAATAGCTTCTGCTGCTTACTTTGAACTAGCCTGAACTGTTTTTTTACTGATTACTGCATTTATTTTAAAATCTGCACTTAAAAGTTACATTTAGTCGAATTTAGTCGAAAGTTTGCTTGTTTGTTTGTTTAATTGAACTGTGGAGGCTGCCCACTAAAGTGTGCTAGCCTGTGTAACTAATTTATCACTGTCTCTGCATTTTCTGTGTATTTCTGCAAAAAAAAAAAAAAAAAAAAAAATAATCCTTGTTTTCCCGCCTTTCTCGACTAGTTTAGACCAGTATACAGGCATTGCTGTATTCTGGGCTGTGGTGTAGTTCCTGTGTTGTCCATTACCTTACTTGGATAGAAGGAAGTTTCTTTGCTCACCAGTGGGAGTGGGGAGCCTTGAGCAGCCTACCTGTCCTTGGGGAAGTGACCTCAGCACAAGAAGCTGTTAGTAATTGGTTGTTTGGGACCATTCCTAGCTCTTTTGTAGTTCACTGCTTAAAATCCTGCGTTTGCGGCTTTGCTTAGTCGCATGCATAGCGCAGCCGGTTAAACTTTTCTGGCTCCGCCAAGTCTGCTCTTCAATTTTTCCCTTAGAACTGTTCTACTTGCAATCTAAACAGCCTATACTCTACCTGAAAAGCTCAGCACTTGCTCCTAAAGCATTTTGTATACAGGTAAAGCACTCTTAAACAAACGAAAGTACTTCATTCACCTAAATTCTGTTGAGTACCCATTTCCCTATAGGTCCTTTCTGACTCAGTTACACAGCAATCTTTTTCACTATTTCTAGCATGTCGAAGGGTCAGTTGCTGGCGTCCTCTCCTGTTCAGCTGGTGAATCTGGGAATCTTGAGGCAATGTTACAATTGCCTCATGTACACAGACAACCCTCTCCTCCTCCCAACAAATACAAATATTTGCGAGAGATGCAACTATATAGCCAAACTGGAGGCTGAGCTCTCTCAATTCAGTACTGACAAGACCAGTCAGGAGGAGAAGGTAACCATGCACACCACAAACCCAGTCTCACATAGAACTATCACAACTGCAAACCAAACACAAACACACAAAAACATACTCGGAGGCGCTGATTAAAAATCTACCAAAACAACAGAGGCCTCCAAAGCAGACACCCAAGCAACCACCACCTCAAGACATAGCACATGCAACACATAGTTCACAAAGTCAGTGTGCTAAACAGTCACAGCCCTTAAGGCCAAACAACATGCCAGACACACTTGTAATAGTTGACTCCGTAGTCAGGCACACTGACGTCCCGCTCACCAGACTGAACAAGGAGAGGGTCACAGTAAGCTGCCTGTCGGGAGCTAGAATCCGCCACATAACACAAGCACTCAGGTCACTCCACAGCAAGTACAAATATGACTCAGTCATTGTACATGCCGGTGTGAACGACCTGAGATGTACCTCCCTGGACTACATGAAAAGAGACATAGAGGAGCTCTCTGATTATGTAGCCCAGGCCGGTATGACCCTGACCCTGAGCAGCATCTTACCCTCACCAAGAATGATGCCACAGTACAAAGACAAAATTATCAGTTTTAACAATTGGCTTAATTACTGGTGTCATTCTAAGGGGATCCAGTGTCTGTCTGCTTGGGATGACATGCTTGACAAGCCACACTGCTTCGCAAGGGATGGCTTGCACCTGTCACCCCTGGGCTTCCGGATATTGGCCAAGGCTCTTGTCACCCCCATAGTGCCTTTTTTAGGCAAGGCCCAAATGACAAACCTACCTCCCTAGAAAACACAAGTGGAAAAAAACTAAGGGTAATGCTGCTCAATGCCAGAAGTCTAAACCTCAAGATGCACGCCTCAAGCCCTCCTCAGTATGGAGAACATCGATGTCTGTGCAGTGACTGAAACCTGGTTCAAGGCTCCTGAGAGCACCCCAGCACTATCAGGTTTTACCTCATATCATGCTTTCCGGCCCCAAAACTTGGACCGAACCACAAAAGGAGGGGGAGTATCCATTTTCATCAAAGATACCCACACCTCCAGGTTAGTGGCAACGCACGAAGCATCGGAGACTATCCAGGTGCAACTAACCATAGGCAAAACTGCCTTACAGTTTGTAGCATGCTACAGACCACCCTCTCAAACTCAGGAACCCTGCACAGCCTTCCTGAAGACACTGGAGAGTATGAATGTCTCTCCAAATACCATCATTTTGGGAGACTTCAACTACCCAAACATAGACTGGGAACATTACTCAAGCCCCAACACCCTAGCCCAAAGGTTCCTAGTATTCATAAACTCAAATGCAATGGAACAACTAGTCACCATTCCCACAAGAGGAGACATTGTACTAGACCTGATCATCACAAACATGGGGAAAAAAATGCTCCACACCAGAAGTACATCCCTCTTTGGTAAGATCAGACCATAAATTAATCTTACTGGAAATCCACATCCCGCCCCCACCCCCTGCACAAAAGACCACAGTGAAGAACTTCTCAAAAACAAACTTCACACTTCTTAAGACTGAAGTGGTATCTTTCAAGGCCCCTGGGCCAGTGGAAACCACAAACCACACTGCTGAATCTTTTGCAAATGCCTTCTATGGGCACCTTCAAGAATGCATGGATCATGCAATCCCAAATAAAACCAAGACCCATTCCCCCAAAGGCAGGCGCCCGGTCTGATGGACCCCAGCCATAAACAAACTTTACAACAGGAGGAGGAAGCTACTACATGACAGAGCAAAATCCCTAAAAGGGAAGGCATCTCTGATCAGTACTAGCAAAAAACTACGATCACTCATAAAATCATCCAAGGCCAACTTTGAGAGAAAAATCGCAAAAGACACAAAAGACAATCACAAGGCCTTCTTTAGCTATGTTAGAAACCTGGGTGGAAACTCCCAGATATGCTCAGAGTTAGTCCAAAATGACACAAAATACACTGAACCCACTGACATTGCCAACATTCTGGCAGACAGGTTCAGTGCAAATTTCTCCCCCCCCCAAAAGGAGAAATAACTATCCCAGCAGAGTGTAGCCTCCCTAACATCTCAGATGCCCAGGTGAGAGCTGCCCTTTCTAAAGCTAAAAACACAGCATCAATGGGACCAGATGGTGTCCCGGGCTGTGTGCTACATGAACTCCAAGAGGAACTAAACCCACACATAAGGCTGCTGTTTAATCTTAGCCTTATACAGGATAATGCACTCCAAAGAGTGGCATACGGCAACAGTGGTCCCACTTCACAAAGGCGGTGCTTCTACGGACCCTGGAAATTACCGCCCTATAAGCTTGACGAGCCTGGTCTGCAAAGCTATGGAGAGGATCATTATGGAACTCATAAACAAAGACATTGGGGACCTACAGACATTGGATCCTACCCAATTTGGCTTTGTCAAGGGCAGATCCTGCCTTTTGAACTTGGTCGACTTTTTTGAAACAGTCACTAAGGCCATTGATGAGGGCAAGGCAGTTCACACTGCCTACCTTGACCTTGCAAAAGCCTTTGACACAATACCCCACTCGGGCATCATAGACAAACTCACCAGCTTAAATGTAAACCCATATGTCACAAGATGGGTTGCAAACTGGCTCAAGGACAGAACCCACAGGGTCAGAGTTGCTGGAGCTATGTCAGACTCTAAGCCAGTCACAAGCGGTGTCCCACAGGGCTCAGTCCTGGGACCCCTCTTGTTCGGCATTTATTTTTCCGAGGTACAGGCAAACATAGGAGGATTGTGGCTGACAAAGTTCGCAGATGACTGCAAACTGGGCGCCATAATTGATACTCCAGCGGACACAAACATCCTTCAGAGAGGCCTCATAGAAACGGATAATTGGTGCCAGAGCCATGGCCTTAAGCTGAACACCAAGAAATGTATAGTCATACCCTTTGGGAAAAACAAGGTACCGACAAATTACCACATAGGTGGTAATCCATTAAGTACGGAAGAGGTAATCCGGGACCTAGGGACCCAGGTTGACAGTAACCTCTCATTTGACACTCACATTGCCAAAGTTTATTTATTTTATTTTACATTTGTTAACCGGGCTAGTCCAACTGGATACATGTCCATTTTCGGTGGAGGCCAGAGGAGAAAAGCTCCACTATCTAATGCATAATAACAAAAATACATTCAAAGTACATAGGTAATTTAAGACGCAACTAAAACAGGGATTTAAAATTACATAGGGAATTAAGACACAAGTAAAACAGGCATATAGGCTTTCCTTTCAGTAAGTTCAAAAAGGTGAATACAGAGACTATCAAATTTCTACAGTACAGGTCAAAGTACATAGGTAATTTGAGATTCAACTAAAACAGGCATTCATAATTACATAGGGAATTTAAGACGCAACTAAAACAGGCATTTAGGCTATCTTTTCAGTAAGTTCAAAAGGTGAAAACAGAGACTATCAAATTTCTTCAGTACAGGTATATAAAATGTGAGACAGAAATAATTAAGTAGTTTAAAAGCAAAAGATAGAGTTACTAGAAAATTTTAGTTTGAAGTTGAGAGAGTCAATTTCTTAGGTAGAGATGAAAAATAAAATGGAGAAATAGAGTTGGGAGACAGTGCAAAGGATGCAGGAGAAGGTAGGAGGGTACGTGATCAGCTAGGGTTTTTGCAAGAGCAAAGCCAGTGATTGGTTAGAAAATGTTTCAGTTGAGTTTTAAATAGTGTGATAGAAGTTTGGGCTAAGAGGTCTGTAGGAAGTTGATTCCAAATTTTACCAACTGAGTGGTTAGGAAGACCTTCTATATTGCCCACCTTATCATGAAGGGTTTCACATCTAGATCAAGAGAGGTCAGTGTGCCCCTGTACTCTTCTCTTATCAGGCCAATGATTGAGTACAATGCCCCATTTGGGATGTATCTCACCCGACACCTGCAGCAGTTGGAAAGACCCCAAAAGTTCCTCACCAAGAGGATAAAGGGTCTTAAACATATGTCATATGCTGCCCGACTGAAAAAACTCCAGCTCTATTCAGTCGCATACCGCCTACTCAGAGGTGATCTGTGCCTGACGTACAAGGCCATGTCCAATCCTGAATTAATGGACATGCTCCTCCTCAGAAAATCCAAATCCATCAGAGCCATGAGAACAAGTGACTTAAATCTCAACACAGAAATAAATAGAACGTGCTGGAGGGACAGATTCATAACCCAGAGGCTCCCTACACTCTGGAACAGAATCCCAGTCCATGTTAGGCAGAGCTCCTCACTGACTCTATTCAAGAGAAATCTTGACGAGTGGATGGGAGAACGTAAGTTTACCCTGGGGGTCATCTCTGTGTCACTACTAGACAGAGGCATAGTAAACTAAACCCTAAAAGGGCGTAGTATTCTCATCCTAAGGGGTGGTGTAAGCCACATACACTCTGGCTAGGCTTATAAATGCCCTAGGGCAGATAGCCTAGTACGAACCTATGAACCTATAACATACCTATGCAAACACTTCCATGCAAAAATCTTAAAGCATCTGGATTTTGTTGCATACTTGGAAGCCATGCAACATTCCCCACTGGCTATTTGTACATTGCCTTTCCATTCCAATTTGATTGCCTTTTCTAACTTTTTCTGATTGTTCCATACAGTTATCATGCACTATTTATTACAGCCTACTAATTACCCCAGTTTTTTGCTGCAGCTTCTATTCTAGACTAAACTATAAACTCAACCACATATGGTCTTCCATTTAACACTTCTCTTTTCTCTATGCTTATACTCTTATTGTTCCCTAGTAGAGAAGGCAGTCTCCAACCAGAAACAGAAACTTCTGCTTAGCCTCATCCAACTAGTTGTTTACTGCCATTATGTTGGTTCAGTTACTAATTTCCTAGGGAAAAAATCATCCAGATTCCTTTCACTTGTTTTCTGTACCCCTAAAATGAAGTTATCCCTACTGGTAAAATCTCCTTTCTCCGTTCATAGGTAGGTACTAGGCTATCTGCTCAAGGGCATTTATAAGCCTAGCCAGAATGTGTTGGCTTTTGCCTCCCTTTAGATTAGTTTCCTGAGCCTCTGTCCAGCAGGGCCACTGAAGTGACCCAGGGGTAAATTTACAATTTCCCATCCACTCATCAAGTTTACTCTTGAAGAGAGTCAGTGAGGGGCTTTGCCTAACATAGAATGGAATTCTATTCCAGAACGAGGGAAGTCTCTGGGACAGGAATCTATCCTTCCAGCATGTCCTATTTATTGTTGTGCTGAGGTTTAATCCCTAGAGTGTGTGGCTCCAAGAGATTTGGTTTTCTTGAGGTGGAGCATGTCCATTAATTCCGGGTTAGACATGGCCATGGCTTTGTATGTCAGGTAGAGATCACCTCTGAGTAGGCGGTAAGCAAGCGAGAAGAGCTGGAGTTTCTTTAGTCGAGCTGCATAGGGCATCTGTTTGAGACCCACAATCCTCTTGGTGAGGTACTTCTGTGGGTTGGGTTAGTTGTCAAAATATTTTCTGCTACTTTGCAAATATAATATTTTGTATGGTTGCTACTATTCATCTTATCTACCTGCATCCAAAAGCCTACACTCTCCTTATTTTGGGAACTCTATAATTTCTCTCCACTTTGATTAGTAATCTTCTGGGTATGCACCTTAAATAAGGAATTCCAAAGTATACCTTCAAATCTGCTAATCTTTAACTACCATGTTCTTCGGTGGAAAACCACATATCACACATACGTCTTTGTCCCCTTTCCCTCCCAAATAAATGCCTTCAATTCTTTATTCATTACAATCCACAGCTTCTCCTCTGGTTGATACAAACATGCCTAATCTGTATAAAATATTAAAGGGACTACAAACATTTTCAGTACTTGTATCTTACTATCTATATCCATGGTCAAGAGCTTCCAGCTTTTCACTTTTAGCAGTAACTTTTGTTTATCCATTTCCAATATAGCCTTAGCTACCAAAATAGAATCCTTTTCAATCCTGACATCTAAATACTTCATTTTATCCTGCCCTCATAAATATGGGTATTGCTCAACCAATTAATGTGTGGGAACATAGTTTACTATCATAGCCTTTGTTTTATCATTCATGTTATATCCTGAAAAAAACGAAACTCTCTCACAATGTTCCACAACACTGAAATATCCTTTTCTGGATTGATCAAATACAGAATAATGTCATAGGCAAATAACACTAAGTTTGATTGGGTATCATACCAGTTATACCCTTGAATATGTGAGTCCCTTATTTTCTTTGCCAAATGGCCCCAAGTATAAAACAAATGACAAAGGAGAATAGGGTAGGACACCCCTATCTGGTTCCTCTCCAACCCTTCATATGTCTTCCTAATTAAGCTCCTTATTCTATCAGGAAATGCAAATGTTGCTATTGCTCTACTCATAAAATCAAATGTCTTCTTTGCATCAAGACAAAGCAACAATAATGGAGTCGTCTTATACTCAGTTTCCCTTTGAATCATCATCATTCTATTAAATGTTGTCAGATGTTTGTCTCCCCTCCACAAAGCCACAGTGACCTATATTTGTCAACTCTGGTAACAGCATAGCCATGCTCTAAGCTAGTATTTTTTTTAATTCAAGACTGATTTTATTTCGTGACATGCAACAACTCCATAATATCTTTGCCTTATTTGTAAGTGCCCATAGGCATCTAGCAAAAAATATACTTAGACATTCCACCTTTAGCATCTTAGCATGTCATATTTATGAAACATTAACAATATCCAGTATGCCACGCTATTCAGGTTTAAATTTATCCTGAGCTGTCTGTGTTTACCTACTCCCCTGCTGAGCCGTCCCCCCATCGACTTTAACCCTATTCCTTAAATTCACTTAAGTTTATGTATGGATGTCCAGTCGTTTAATAAAAACTTTAATTAGTATCTCTTTAGCCCTTAATTTTCGTTCTCATGGACTGAACTTTCCCCTCATCCTATTACTTCTCCGGTATAATCCACCCTTTCCAAACTTCTAAGTGCCTTCTGTGTGCCCTGTGCTTTAACCTTTTTTCTTCTGCTTTCTGGAATTCATCTACCATGACTACGGCCACCTAAATATCCGGAGGGGTCTTAAGATTTCCATTTCTTAGTATAGCTTTTTTGTCTATCAGTACTATCAGGTGTAGTATTTTGGCCTGCCTGGGCATTCTCTTAGACAGCAGTGGCATAAATGCTTTATAATAATGGTTCAGAATTGAAACTGATCTATAAGAAGTTGGAATTAAAGGGTTGTTGTCCAGTGCAATCACAACAGCTTTCTTCCCAGATGCTGCTACTCAGTAGTGTAGCTAGGGCAGGACGGAAGGGACAACTGTCCCAGGTGCAAAGTGTAATACCGGCTTCAACGATAAGTAGCCTTAACTGCTATATATTACGAAATTGCGTTCTTTTGATGATCTGTGTACTGGCATTGCAGATGAACGGCAGAACAAATGCAATATACTGAACACATGTTCCATTGTGTTTTAACAACCACATATTTCAGAATTCCTTTTTTTCATTATTTATTATCACTACCAGACTAGTAGATTTTATAGCTGTTCCATGTGAAAGCAGTAGCAAAATAATTTTTTTTTTGGATGAATAGTGTTAAAATGTAGTTGATGGTGGATACCAAGTATCTTTTTTACTGCTCTAATATTTAATGCGGTTACCAGCAGATTATGAGATTCAACATTTTCTATCCCTGCACATCGGTTATAGCAGTCACATATGCTTACGCAAAATAACCTTTACTGGTTATCTTAGGATCTAAAGCTCAGGACTCCCTGCACTGAGTTAATTTTTCTTTTCTATACTAGAGTGTGCATAAGTTGATAATAAATCAGCATCAAGACTGTGAATGCAAAATTACAAGAACTTAATACTACCTAAACCATCTCTCTTTGGTGTACAGCTTCTGTTTTTAAGGCAATCCAGCCACAGCTGCTCTGGAAGGACACAAAGGAGAACAATTCCAAAGATAATAGATCTTTTGGACACGCCACATTACAATGTATCTGATGATGCCAATGTTTGCTACCCCTTATTATTCTCTTAACCTTCTCCCTCTTCTATGCTTGAGCTTTGTAAACCCGATCCTCACACTATTGCTGACTTAGAAGGTAGTCCCTTTTACCACTACAAAACTCAAGTAACAACATCCTTGAAAACTCAGTTCACACCTCATAGTTAGCAGAAATGACCAGAAAGAGATTCTGGACAAAATATAGCCAAGAAAAAGAAGTTATGGACTCACCATAATGTTCCATCTGAGTTGTTGTTCATTTGTCTTCAAACTGTGGGATCCCGGATCCGGCTCAGATCCGACTTAGGCGCATATCCAGCAACTGGTCCGAACTCTAAGGTCCTCCCCTACCCATAATGCCCCTGTCTCCTTCTTCCTTTCAGATCGAGTTTGCTGCCCAATCTAGTATTCGTACCTGACCCAACACACCTTGACCCATACCAGAAAGTCCATGAGCAAGGAGGAGGACAGGAGGCACCCTGAGAGTGACCACCTCCTGTAGTCCTGAGACCAACACACAGTTTACACAAGACAGGGGGAAGGAGGGAGGGACGGGTGAAGACAACAACTAAGATGGAACGTTATGGTGAGTACATAACTTCTTTAACTGAAGTTGTTGTCTTCATTTGGTCTTCAACCTGTGGGACAGAGTCCCCAGCTACTAAACACCTGGGAGGCTCTCATGGAAGGATTCATGGAAAGATATTCTTAAGCATGGTAGAGCCAAAGGATTCCCTGTTCCTGGATATGAAGTCCAACTTATAATGTGAGATGAAGGTATGAGATGAGGCTCAAGTAGTCACACAGCAAATATTGTCTGACGAATCTCTGGACCAAAAGGCTGTTGATGTAGCCATAGATCTGGTGGAATGTGCCTTCACATGACCTGGCAGGAATATACCCCTGGGCAGAATATGCCCGAATAATACACTGGGAAATCCAATGGGTGATAGTGACCTTAGATAATGTTGTTGTTGTGACTTTTGGCTTTTAGGGTTAGGGGTCGCCACAGCGGAACTCCGGTCCGTTAATGATTGGTAGTTGATTTTTACGTGCCGAGTTACCAGCCCTGATGCACAACCTTCAACGAAGGTACGCCCATTCATGCACGTCTCCACGCAGAAGACGCTCTAGTTGAGAATCGAACCATTCCCTAAAAAGGGTTTAGAGTAGGAAATGAAGAGTTGGTACGATTTACTAAAGGCTTTAGTCCTATGCAGTTAGAAACATGACTGTCCATGCACATCCAACAAATGCAATTTGTATTCTCTCTTATTTAGAAAATTTGAGAAGACCAGGAGATTAATCACCTGATTAATGTTGGACTCCAAAGCTACCTTAGGAAGAAAGGATGGATTAGTACGCAAGGATACCCTGACCTTATGAAAAACCATATAAGGGTCTTTGACCAACAATGTTTGAAGTTCCAAAAAGTACAGTTTTGTACCTACCATAAATGTAGATGTTCGAGTGTTCACACTGCTGCAGTCATTACACTTGGGTTATCCTGCCGTCAGGCAGTCCCGCAGTCAGACAGAGTTCCAAAGTCTTGGTCCGGCATCGGTTGCTGTTGCTTCTTCCCCTGACGTCAGTGCGCCAGGGGTATATAAGATGCGTCCGATGCCATTTTCTTCAGTTTTTCTTGCCCCAGATGTCAGGTGCCCCCACGTAGGTAGGCAATACATATTGCTAATAAAAAATATACATATAAAATAAAAACAATACCTTCAGTTACAAGCAAATACACCACAAAGGTTGTACAGGATAGAAAGGTATAGATAAGTGCAGCTAGTTCAGAGGGGATGGAGGGAGGGTAACCTGGACTGCAGCAGTGTGAACACTCGAACATCTACATTTATGGTAGGTACAAAACTGTACTATGTTCATCGTGTTACACTGCTGCAGTCATTACACTTGGGTAGAATCCCAAAGCTAAGGTTGGGTGGCTGGTCTATAAAGAGTTAGGATTGGCTATGAGGCCCTGCAGAACTGCAGTGGCAAATCCTGCTCTGGATTTAGAGTAAAGAGGCAGGTGGTAATGCTTGGTAAAGGTGTGCACTGAACTCCAAGTTGCAGCCTCCAAAATTTCCTTGGTAGGTACTCCTCTGAGAAAGGCTGTTGAAGTGGCTGTTGCCCTGGTGGAATGTCGCCTAATGTTATTTGGGACTGATTTCCCATGCTGTGTGTAGCAGTAACGAATACAGTGTCCTATCCATTTGGATATAGTCTGCTTTGAGATAGCCTTGCCCTGTGATCCTGCAGCATATGCTACAAACAGTTGCTCAGTTTTCCTGAAAGCTTTTGTTTTGTCCAAGTAGAAGCGTACCTGCCTGTGTATGTCCAAATAATGTAGAAGTTTCTCCCCTTTATTCTGGGGGTTTGGATAAAAAGTTGGCAAATGGATGGTTTGGTTAAGAGCCACACTAGATAACACCTTTGGCATAAAGGTAGGGTTTGTCCTTAAAGAAACCCTGTCCTGATGAAAAATTATAAAAGGTTCCACTGCCATTAATGCCTGTAGCTCTGAGACTCTTAGTGCTGAAGTTACTGCCAGGAACAGAGCTGTTTTCCATGATAAAAATTTTAGATCGGCTGTATTGGCTGGCTCAAAAGGTGGCAGAGTCAGTTTTTCCAAAACGAAATTGAGGTCCCAAGTTGGTGTTGGTGCTCTCCGGGGTGGTCTTATGTTTTTAGCCCCTCTGAGGTACTGCTTTAGCAAGGGATGAGAGAATAAAGGAGGATCCGTGTTGTAATGTGCTGAAATGGCAGAGGCGTGGATCTTAATTGATGAGAAGGATAGGCCTCTGTCCAGCATCTCAGTTAAGTATTGTAAAATCTGAGGAATGTTTGGAACAAGAGGGTCAAGGCTTTGAGCCTCATTCCAGGCGCAGAATCTCTTCCATTTTTCTGAGTAAGCTTTCCTGGTGCTACACCTCCTGGCCTCCAAAATAACATCCATAACAGCTTTAGAGAGAGGTGTTGCCTGTTTGACTAATGAATCTGCTATGCAGCCAGGTTTTGGGTTTTGAGCTGACCGTGCAGGATCTGATTGTTTTGTTGAGTCAGAAGGTGTGGAATTTGAGGCAAAATCCATGGTGGGCCTTGAGCTAAGTTCCTTAAGATAGGGTACCAGTGCTGGCGTGGCCAGTCTGGAGCAATAAGGATCATCTGTGTTTTTTCTTGTCTGGCTTTTAGGAGTACCTTTGAAAGGAGAGGCAGTGGCAGGAAGGCATAAACTTTTAAGTTTTTCCAGCTGAACAAAAGAGCATCCACTTTCCATGCTTGTTTGTAAAAAGCCCTTGTGCAGAATTTTTGTAGTTGGCAATTCAGTGAGGAGGCAAAAAGATCTATGTCTGGGCATCCACATTTTTACGTTACCATGCTGAAGATTTGTGGATTCAATTTCCATTCGTGAGGGTCCATGATATTTCTGCTTAGATCGTCTGCCAGAGTATTTTTCTTTCCTGGCAGGAAGTGTGCTTGCAGGTGAACTTGATACGTTAGAGCGTGTTCCACAAGGTCATGGCTTGCCTGCATAGGGGATAAGAATGAGTGCCCCCTTGCTTGTTTATGTACCACATTACTGTGGTGTTGTCTGTCTTTAACAATAATTGTTCCTGGATGCAGAAGGTCCTTGAAAGTTGTTAGGGCATTTTGAACAGCCAACATCTCTTTTTGATTAATGTGAAGATCCATCTGGTCTGTGGTCCACTTGCCCTGAATGCATTTTCCTGCCATGTGTGCTCCCCAGGTGTAATCCGAAGCATCTGTTGTTAAGAGTCTGCCTGGATGTGGGTAGGGTAAAAGGCTGACCCTTGTTTAGGTGACATGCCTGTGCCCACCATCGAAACTCCTGTTGTAGGCAGTGAATCATTGGTATTACTGCTTCTAAACTGTGAGAGTGTTGAGTTCAAACACTTTTTAGGTACCATTGTAATTTCCTCATATGCAGTCTGGCATATGGTATTAGTAGTATGCAGGATGCCATGAATCCCAGGGCCTGCAGAATTTTTCTTGCAGGGAGACGGGACTTTTTTTGCCAGCAATTGAAAATATTGAGCTAGTTGAACTTGCTTGTTTGGCGTGAGGTAAGCCATCTGGGCCATTGTATTTAAGCCAGCACCCAGGAATATAATCTGTTGTGAGGGCACTAGTTTTGACTTCTTTTCATTTACTGTGTACCCTAGAGAAATTAGCAACCTTTTTACAAACGCCAGACGCTGCAGAAGAATGTCCTTTGTCTCTGCTTAAATGAGGCAGTTGTCCAGGTATGGATATATTTGAATTCCTTTTTGTCTGCAAAATGCAATTACTGGTGCCAGGCACTTTGTGAAGACCCTGGGTGCAGTAGATAAGCCAAAGGGCAGTGCAGAGAATTGGTAGTGCATTTTACCAGCTTTGAATCCGAGGTATCTTCTGCAGTTTTGTCTGATAGGGACATGCAGGTATGCCTCTTTGAGGTTCAGAGTAACAAGCCAAGCCTTCTTGCCCAGCATGGGTAGAAGCTGCTGTAATGTCAACATTTTGAATTTCGGAATATCCAGGTAAGTATTTAGAATTGAAAGGTCTAGTATGGGCCTCCAGGCCTTGTCCTTTCTGGGGACCAGGAAGATTCTTGAGTAAAATCCTTGTCCTTGTTCCTGTTGTGGTACTTTTTGAATAGCTCTCATGTCCATGAGGGCTGAAATTTGTTTTTGTGCCTCTGCCCATTGATTTTGCGGCAGGTCTGGCATTCCTTTTAGCCTTGGTAAAGTATGAAAGTGGAACCTGTAACCATGAGACACAATATTCAGAACCCATTTGTCTTGGGTGATTGTTTGCCAGTTTCGAGAAAAAAGTGCTAGTTTTCCCCCTAAGGGGGCTTCCAAAAGGGAAATGCTTGGCATACGAAGGGGAAAGTCATTGGGACTGTTTCCTGTAAGGTTGAGACTTGTCCTCACCTCCTTTTGGGGTTGAGGTGCCCCACTGTCATTGTCTGTTTGAGCCTTGGGGTTGAGATCTGCCTCTTGGGCGTCTGTATCTGCCTCTCTGTGGCCTGTCTGACACTGGAAAGGACCAATTCTTTGCTGACCAATTTCTGCTAAATCGAGGTGGCTGTACCTGTAAGAAATCCTTGACTGTTTGCATAGATTTAACTTTATCCTCCATTTTCTTTAACACCTCTTCTGCCTTAACACCAAAGAAGGTATCATGCTGTAAAGGAGCATCCAATAATTTTGCCTTAACATGATCAGGTAAGCTCTGTTCTTTTAACCAAGCATGTCTTCAAATCACAGAACCTGTAATTGCAGCTCTACAAGAGGCCTCTAAAGAATCAAAACCACATTGCAGAGTATGTTTTCCCACCTGTTCAACTGCATGCAATAAATCCTGCATTTCTTTACAATCAGGAGCTTCTGAGCTTGCAAGCATTTTCTGTTTTAACTGAGCCATTAAATATTGTTGGTACTTAAGCATGTGAAACTGGCAATTTAAAGCCCTTACTGCTAAAGTTGCAGAAGTGTATACTTTCTTCCCCCATCTATCCAAAGCTCTGGAATCTCTGTCAGAGGGGACTGGATTTTTTTGCAATGGAAGCCTTAACCCCTTTTGGACCCTAGGAAATAGTTTCTGGATCAGCAGAAGGGTTTTTATAAAGAAACTTGTGAAAGTCAGGGACTCTATAATACCAGCTTGGCTGGTGCAGGGGGCAAAGAATCAGGAGATAAGCTGGATTCAGAGAACACATCATCCACAATATCTAGCACAGGTGGAATAGCCAGGGTCCTGTGCTGAGGCAATAAAAGGAAATCCCTGAGACTTTTCTTGGATTCTGAGTAATCCTGACTTTCCCAATGGAAATGCTCCCTCATGGTATGTAAAGTTTCCCCAAAAGAATAATCCTCTGGAGGAGAGGCTGAAGGGATAGATTTCTTCAGCATCAGAGTCCTCATAGGGGGGTAGAGAGTATCCCTGGTCTGAAGAGGAATCAGAGGAATCATAGTCTGCATCCTGCCTAGGCCTTTTCTCAGGAGGGGGATGGGAACCCCTGATTAGAGTAATAAGGTCTTTGGCCATTTTAAGCATCTGTTTCTTAGGCATGGAGGACTGTCCAGGAGAATGCTGTACTTGCTTCTTTGTATTTAATCGTACTTTTGTCTTGGCTGTTGCTTTAATGGTAAGTTGTGAAGGTCTGAAAACACCCTCAGAAGCCAATGCCTGCTCAGCGGCTCCTGACCCATCTGAGGGATTAGTTTCCGTAGGCCCAATAAGTTGAGCTTCCAGAGGCCTAGTTGTCTCCACGTGGGAGTCGGAGGCGGCCTGTGGCTCTGAGGTAGCGGGTGTCAGGGGCTGCGAAAGTGCCTCACTGAGAACCGGCGAACCGGTGAATGGCCTAGAAGAGGTTTTGTCGTTGGTTTTGGACCTCGGATGCCTGTCTTTATCCTTGTCTTTGTGTTTTTTCAGTATTGCAGTCATCGGTTGATCCAACGGCATAGTATAATTGAACCTTCGGCCAAAGTAGTGCAAAGCAAAATCAAAACATCTTTTTATAGTGGGTTTGTTAAATCTAGCACAAAACCGACAACTAGTGACGTTGCGATCAGGGTCTAGGCATGGAATACAGTAAGAGTGGAAGTCCTTATGAGGTATTTGCTTCCCACAAGAAATACAATTATTAACTTTTTCTGACATCGGTCTGAGGCAAGAAAAAAGTTTCCCCAACAGGGTACTTAGGTTTATTGAAGACTTTAGATCTGAAATTCGACTTCGAAAATCTCAGGAGTCGGCCGACCGGCACTTGCGAACTGCTTCTGCTTCGGGCACCGTGCGGCAAGAAAGACTGAAGAAAATGGCATCGGATGCATCTTATATACCCCTGGCGCACTGACGTCAGGGAAGAAGCGACAGCAACCGACGCCGGACCAAAACTTTGGAACTCTGGCCAACTGCGGGACCGCCTGATGGCAGGATAATCCAAGTGTAATGACTGCAGCAGTGTAACACAATGAACATCTCTCCTGGCAGAAGTAATAGCAACCAAGAAATCCGTCTTCTAGGACAAAAATTGTAGATCCACTGAGGCTTCAGGTTCAAAGGGGGGGGGGGTAAAACTAAAGCCTGTAACACTAATGTAAGATCCCACAGTGGCGCTGGGTCCTTCACTGAGGGTTGAAGGAGAAAGGTGCCTTTGAGGAAGGCCTTGCAAAGCTTTGATGATGATGCTAAGGAAACCATATTATCACCCACATGAAATTTAGAAATCACAGCAAGTTGGACCTTGACCATAGAAAAACTGGCACCTTGCTGAAAGATCCCAGTTAAGTATTCCAGCACTGGGGCAGTGAAGGGATCAAGGGCACGCTGCGAAGCCCAGATCGAAAAACATCTCCATTTGCTGGAGTACAACTTTCTGGTGGAAGACTTATGAGCTGCCACCAGGATCCTTTTGACTGGTGAAAGTAAGCCGGGAGCCCTGACTATCAGGGGAACGAGAGCAGCCAACTGATGAGCTTCAGACTGTCCAGGTCTGGATGGGGACTCCCTAAGGGATGAGAGATGAGCTCCGGAACTGGATCCAACGTCCACTGTGGGGCCACCAGATGAGACCACAGAGAGAGAAACCAGAACTGACGAGGCCAGAATGGGGTAATGAGGATAACTAGTCTCCCCAGCCTGAAGGAATTTTGGAATTAAGGGAAGATGAGGATAACCATACAGAAGACCAGGGAGCCAAGCATGAATTAGTGTGTCTCTGGGGGGCTTCCACCGGCAGGGGGTTCAGAACGAAAAACTTGCTGCATTTTGCGTTGGAAGGAGTGGCGAAGAGATTGCAGCAAGGTGGACCCCACTTGTGAAAGATCTGTTCTGCTACTGAAGGATTCAGTGACCACTCATAAGGCATCAGAAGAGACCTGCTGAGCCGGTCCGCTAGAAGGTTAGAATGTACGTTGCCACCAGAAAACGTCCGGTGGAGATTGCCCACTCCCATACTCTCATGGTTTCGCGACATAGGGGATAAGATCTGGTTCCCCTCTGCTTATGTACCAGACCACTGACATATTGTCCATCTGGATAACAATCATTCCCGGGGGAAGATGGGCATGGAGAGCCTGGAACACTAAAAGCACTGCCCTCATCTCCAGGATGCCAACATGCAATCTGGTCTCATAGGGGGACCATGTGCCTTGGACTGTCCTTCCCCAGTAATGCCTCCCCCCACTCTAGCAGGGAGGCGTCTGTAGGCACAGTGATCATGGGAAAAGATGAAAGAAAAAGACGACCTTGAAAAAGGTCAGAGGAATGAATCAACCACAGAAGAGAGTACCTCCACACTCGAGAAATTCGAACAGTGTGAGTCAAGGGGAGATCTAACATAGACCACTGTACCACAAGGGTCCACTGAAGAACCCGCATGTTTATGGAATAAAGTTGTATTTTTGCCTCTACTATAAGGAGACACGGAGTTTTATTTTCAACAACATCGTGGTGAGACCTACCTCTTTTTTGCTTGAAGAACCCGCATGTGAAAACGTGCCATAGGCAAGAGACTGATCATGGCTGCCATGGGACCCCAACACCCGTAATACTATTTCCACCATCAGTGACAGAGTTTGAAGAATGCAAAGAACATGTAGCTTCAGAGACTGTATCCTGTCCGGAGTAAGAAAAAAGTACAGTTTTGTACCTACCATAAATGTAGATGTCCGATAGGCATGCATCTGCAGTCCTTACAAATGGGTTGTCCTGTCGTCAGGCAGCCCTTCGGTCGGCCGGATTCCAAAGTCTGGGTCTGGCCTCGGCTGGTGTCGCACTTCACCCGACGTCATAGCTGCAGTTCTTCGGGTACAAAGGCATCAGCTGACGCCATTTTCCTCAGTGTTTCTTGCCCCAGATGCCAGGTGCCCTCTAGGAAGGCTAAATTTGGATAAATGCAAATGGTTCCAAATAGTAGAGAGCAAACAAAAAATAAGCATGTATGTACATATATACAAACAAATACACCATAATAGATTCCCCCAGCTAGCTGCAAGATGGGCAAATACCCTAGGAGTACCACAGAGGGGAAGGAGGGTGGGTAATCCTGACTGCAGATGCATGCCTATCGGAAATCTACATTTATGGTAGGTACAAAACTGTACTATGTCCTTCAAGGATGCATCTGCAGTCCTTACAAATGGGTAGAATACCATAGCCAAACTGGGGGAGGAGGAGAAATAAGATTATGGTGTAGTTAAGATCCCTTGCAAAACAGCAGTGGCAAAACCTGCTCGGGATCTGGAGTATAAAGGTAAATTATAATGCTTGGCAAATGTATGCACGGAGCTCCAAGTAGCAGCCTCTAAAATGTCTTTGGTAGCCACTCCTCGAAAAAAGCTGTGGTAGTGGCTGTAGCCCTTGTAGAGTGAGGCCTGATGTTTTCTGGAGTTTTCTTCCCATGGTAGGAGTAACAAAATTTAATGCAATTTCCTATCCACTTAGAGATTGTCTGTTTTGAAATTGCTTTTCCTTCCATTCCTGTTGCATATGCTACCAGTAGCTGGTCAGTTTTCTATTGCTCTTGGTCCTGTCCAGGTAGTAACGTAATTGTCTATGTACATCCAAGGTATGCAACAGTCTTTCTCCCCTGTTCTGTGGGTTGGGGAAGAATGTAGGTAGGTGTATAGCTTGATTTAAAGATACCCTGGAGACCACCTTTGGCATAAAAGTAGGATTAGTTCTCATGGACACTCTATCTTGATGGAAGATCAGGAAGGGCTGTACTGCCATTAATGCCTGTAGCTCAGATACCCTTCTTGCTGAAGTGATTGCAAGCAGGAAAGCAGTTTTCCATGATAAGTACTGTAATTCTGCTGTTGCTGCTGGCTCGAAAGGAGGGAGTGTCAACTTTTCTAGCACAAAGTTCAAGTCCCATGCTGGCAATGGTGGCTTCCTAGGTGGTTTTACATGTTTAATTCCTCTCAGAAACTGCCTGAGCAGAGGATGTGAGAAGAGTGGAGGATCCAAGTTGTATTCTGCTGAAATAGCTGATGCATGAATCTTAATGGAAGAATAGGACAGGCCGTTGTGGAAGAGCTCTGCCAAGTATTCCAGGATGTTAGCTATGTTTACCAGTGACACATTCTCTCCTTTTGCAGTACTCCAAATGAGATATCTTTTCCATTTTGCTGAATATTTTTTTCTTGTTGAGGGTCTGCGAGCCTCCAAGATAATGTCTTTAACCCTTTGAGATAAATCTGGGTTATTTGGTCTTATGCAATGTTCCAGGCAGCCAGCTGCAGTGTTTTCAGGTTTGGATGCAGGGTTTTGAAGTTGTTCTGTGTTAACAGCAAGGGTACTAGGGGCAGAGGCCATATTTGTTCCCGAGACATACTCCTCAGTAATGGGTACCAATGTTGCCTTGGCCAGTCCGGAGCTATCAGGATGATCCTTGGACGGTCTTCTTTGATCTTCAATAGCACCTTGTGCATCAAAGGAAGAGGTGGGAACGCATATGCTGTCAGGTTTTTCCAACTGAAAGATAGGGAGTCCACTTTCCAAGCAAGTGGGTGGTACGTCCTTGTGCAGAATTTTTTCAGTTGGTGATTGTGTGGGGATGCAAATAAGTCTATTTCTGGTAGTCCCCATTTCCCTGTAATGGTTTTGAAGATGTCCGGATGCAGCATCCATTCGTGGGCATCCGTGGTAGTTCTGCTTAGGATGTCTGCTAGTATATTTTCTTTTCCTGGCACAAAATTGCTTGTAACTGAATGTTGAAGCTCAGTGCCACATTCCAGAGGTCCATTGCCATCCGGCATAGAGGGTATGAATGTGTGCCTCCCTGTTTGTTGATGTACCACATAACTGTGGTGTTGTCCGTCCTTATCAGCAGTTGACCCTGTCGAAGAAATGGTCTGAATGCCTGAATTGCCAGTTTTACTGCCAGCATTTCCTTTTGATTTATGTGTAGGTGCAGCTGGTCTTGATTCCATAAGCCTTGTATGCACTTGTCCAGCATGTGTGCCCCCAACCGAGGTCTGAGGCGTCTGTTGTGATGGTCTGGCTTGGTTGAGTGCTGTGGAAGGGCAGTCCCTTGTTTGATTGACAGGCCTGAGCCCACCATTGGAATTCTTGCTTCAGGCATGGAATTATTGGAATTTGGGTTTCTAGGCTGTGCTTGTGCTGAGACCATAAATTCCTTAGGTACCACTGTAACTTTCTCATATGTAGTCTGGCATGTGGAATCAATATTATGCAGGATGCCATGTAACCGAGCTTGCAGGACTTTTCTTGCTGTTAGCTGGTTCTGCTTTGTTAATGCCATGAAGTAGAAAGGGAGTTGCTCCTGTTTTTCTACTGTCAGGAATGCCATTTGTTTTGTTGTGTCCAGATCTGCACCCAAGAAGGTTATCCTTTGGGATGGTATCAGCCTTGACTTTTTTATATTGACTGTGTATCCCAGGGCTTGTAGTAGATGAATGACCCTTTGCAAATCTCTTGTTAATTTGTTTTTGTTGTCCGCTTGTAACAGGCAGTCGTCCAGGTAAGGGTAAATTTGAATTCCCTGAAGCCTGCAATGAGCAATTACTGATGCCAGGCATTTCGTGAAGACTCTGGGCGCAGTAGATAAGCCAAAGGGCAATGCTGAGAATTGATAATGCTCTGATCCTGCAAGAAATCTGAGGTATCTTCTGCAATTTGGTCGTATGGGGACGTGCAGGTATGCCTCCTTGAGATCTAGAGTTACCAGCCAAGACTCCTTGCCCAGCATGGGAAGAAGCTGCTGTAGGGTCAGCATTTTGAATTTTGGAACAATGAGGTATGTGTTTAAAGCGGACAGGTCGAGAATAGGTCTCCATTGGTTTTCTTTTCTTGGTACCAGGAAGAGTCTGGAGTAAAATCCTTGCCCTTGTTCCATAGATGGTACCCTTTCTACAGCTCTCATCCTTAGTAAGTGAGTTATTTGTTCTAGAGCTTCTGTCTTCTGATTTGGAGGTAGGTTTGGCATTCCTCTCTTCCTTGGTAGAGTATGGAAGTGAAACCTGTAACCTTGGTCTATTGTCTGTAAAATCCATTTGTCTCCTGTGATGTAATGCCAGTTTACTGAAAATAAGGCTAGCTTCCCGCCTAAGGGTGCCTCTAGTTGTTCCCTGGTAGGCGGTGCCAGAGCCAAGTCACTGTGATTGTCCTGTGGAAGTGGTGGTGGCTGGATCTGTGGCTGTACCTCGCTGGTTGTTAGCCTGCCACTGATGTCCCCTGTAGGCACCTCTGGATTGACCCCTGCCTCTTGAGCATCTATTCCTGCCTCTCGAAGGTCTGGAGGTGTCTGGAAAGGACCAATTCTTGGAAGGCCAGTTCCTGCTAAACCTTGGTGGCTGGACCTGCAAGAAATCCTTGACTGTCTGTACAGATTCTGCTTTCTCTTCCACCTTCTTCAGCACCTGCTGTGCAGGGGAGCCAAACAAATTGAGCTTATCCATGGGAGCATCTAGGAGCTTTGATTTAACATGGTCTGGTAAGGACTGTTCTTTTAACCATGCATGTCTTCTGATCACTGTGCCAGTCATGGCTGATCTAAAGGAAGCCTCCAGTGCATCATAGCCGCATTTTAAGGAATGATTACTGACCTGCTGAATGTTATGTACCATTTCCTGTACAGATTTTTGTCTAATGGTTCATCCGAGGACAGTGTTTTAGTTAACTGTTCTAACATAAATTCCTGATACTGAATCATGTGGAATTGACAGTTCAAGGCCCTAGCTGAAAGAGTAGCAGAAGTGTAAACTTTCTTACCCCATCTCTCTAAGGCCCTAGATTCCCTTTCAGAGGGGAGGGGGTTTTTGGTAGAGGTAGCTGCTACAGCCTTGGGTCCCTGGGAGATAGTTTCGGGATCTGCAAAGGGGGCCTTATACAAATGATAATGTGTGTCCGAACCCTGTAGTACCTATCGGGCTTAGCAGGGGCCGGAGGAAGAGAATCAGGAGCAGTACAAGCATCATTAAAAGCATCATCCACAACAGTAAGTACTGGAGGAATGGCTAAAGGCCTATGCTGTGGCAAATGCAAAAAGGTTCTAAGCCTTTTCCTAGAGTCTGAAAAATCCTGGCCCTGCCATTGAAATTGTTCCCTCATAGTATGCAAGGTTTCCCCAAAAGAAAATTCCTCAGGCGGAGGCAGAAGGAATGGTCTCTTCTGCATCAGAGTCCTCATAAGGAGAAAAAGGGCCCTCTGGAGGGTTTGAATTATCTGATTCATCAGAGGAGCCATCTGAAGAAACTGGCTCAGGGGCTCTACTCTAGTCCTCTTCTCTGGAGGTGGGTGAGAGGCCCTGTCTGGATGTGGTTGGGATCCCCGGATCAAAGAAATGAGATCCTCTGCTAGACTAAGCATTTGTGAACTAGAACTAGGCCTGTGAGAGGGTCTTAGCAGGCACAGTTTTGGTAGTTTTTGCTGCTTTAGCCCTGGCAAAGGCCTTAATCGACATGGATGCAGGAGGCCTAGCAGCTCCACGTGCAGGGGTAGAAATATCCAAAGGGATAGTATCAGATAAATCCTGTGAACCTGCAAGAGCAGGTGTGATTTCAGCAGCAGATTCAGCCAAGCTGGATGAGGCCTCGGTAAGTGGCAAGCTTTCGGCTGAAGGAAGAACCGTGGACTCGGTTTCAGCCGAAACCGAGACACTCGCAGTTTGCTTAACCGCTGTTTCGGCCGAAACCGCGGACCGCGAGTGTCGGTCCTTTTCCTTGCGTTTTTTAGAAATTTGCGTAGTCGGAGTATCCGACGGCATAATGTAAGCAAAAGCGGGCCGAAAAACTCTTCAACAAATTCCGACCGGCCTAAGCGTTAATCGGTTGAAAGAAGCACAGGCTAGACAAGCTGCTACGTCGTGGTCTGGGCCTAAGCAAGGTAAGCAGTAAGAGTGGAAATCTTTATGAGGTATTTGTTTCCCACAATTTAAACAGTTATTCACTTTTTCTGACATCGGCTGAGGCAAGAAAGAGTCCCCAACGGGGTACTTAGCTTTTTAGAAGTCTTCGGTACTTGTAGTAGTAATCTCTGGTTCTAACCGACCGGCACTTGCGAACAGCTTCTGCTTCGGGCGCCACACGGCAAGAAAGACTGAGGAAAATGGCGTCGGCTGATGCCTTTATACCCGAAGAACTGCAGCTATGACGTCGGGTGAAGTGCGACACCAGCCGAGGCCAGACCCAGACTTTGGAATCCGGCCGACCGAAGGGCTGCCTGACGACAGGACAACCCATTTGTAAGGACTGCAGATGCATCCTTGAAGGACATCTTTGGTTTGAATTGTGTCCAGCCGAGCCCCAATGAAGTCTAATACTTGAAATGGGGCCCGAGATGACTTGTTGAGGTTAATGATAATGCCTAACCACTGGGCTAGGAGGAGAAAGGAATCTCTCAATTGACAGAGTTGATGCCTGGAAGGGGCAGTGAGGAGCCAATCGTCCAGGTAGGGGTAGACCTGTATGCCCTGGAGTCTCAGGTGAGACGCTACTACTGACAACACTTTGGTGAACACCCTATGGGCTGCGGTGAGACAAAACGAAAGAGCTCTGAACTGGTAATGATAGGCTTCTAGCCATAAGCGGAGAAACCTCCGACAGTGCCTGTCCATCTTGATATGACAGTATGCATCATGGAGGTTGATTGAGTACATCCAATCGTTCTCCTGCAGGAAGGAAAGGATAGATTGAAGGGTGACCATCCGGAACTTTGTCTTGGCCACTGACAGGTTCAAGATGGAGAGATCCAGAATGGGTCTTAGGTCCCCCGTCTTCTTTGGCACCAAAAAGAACCTGGAAAAAATGCTTAATCCAGAGTGGTCTGGGGGGATGGGTTGGATGACTTGCTTTCTTAGCAGCTTTGCGATTTCCAGTGCTGCATCCTCCTTGTGTGCGGGTGGAATGGCCAGGAGTTGTCTGGGCAATGGAAGAGACTCAAGAATGGGGACCGAATAGCCTCTGGATATAATTTGCAACATCCAACGATCTTTCGCGATGGACTCCTACATGTCAGGTGTAGCGAGAGATGGCCCCTGACTGCCTCCAGAGTTGAGCAGCCAGGCAACACTTCAGGGTTGCTGTGTGGCTCTCTCTGAAAAAGGCTCTCGAGACCAGTGATTTCTTGGACCCCCCCTCTGCTTCTAGGGCGGCGTCTATCAAGTCCCCCTCTGCCCCTGGGGGAAGGTGAGTCTCGAGTGCTCTGGGGAAAATTCTTAGAGATTTCCAGAACCACATCTTCTTGGTCCCTTGCTGGTTCCTAAAGAAGGATCGTTGAGGGGCCAAAAAGTGAATTCCAATGGCACAGTCTTCCTGTCCTTCTCACTCTGAACTAAGGTGTCACGTACCAACTTCCCAAAAAGGGAGGAAATGTCCTAAGGAGCATTCAAAAAAGATGCCTTAAAGGGTTCCAAAAATGCACAGAACCAAGCATGTTGCCTGTTGGCAATGCCGTTACTGGCAGTTCTAGTGGTGCAATCGGTCACATGGGAGAGGAGATGCATAGAGGTGTTAGCAACTGATTTCAGGGTGGCCATGTGAGCGAAAAACACCTTCTTGTCCACCAACATGGACCCAGGGGTCGACTCAGTGATCTACTTCATCAAGTCTCACTACACCTGAATCACATGTGCCATGTAATTCAGCTCCCATACAGAGAAGGTCACTGAAGCGTACACTTACCATAAATGTAGAAGTTCGAGTGTATTCACTGTTGCAGTCATTACATTTGGGTAATCCTGCTGGCAGGTTGCCCTCAGTCGGCCTGAATTCCCAAGTCTTGCGTCCTGCGTCGGCTGCTGTCGCCCCTTCCATGACGTCAGGTTGTCAGTGGTATAAAGAAGCAGTCAACGCCATTTTCTTCAGTTTTTCTTGCCCCAGATGTCAGGTGCTCCCTGAAAGGGTAGCCAAAATATATATATATATATATATATATATATATATATATATATATATATATATATATATATGTATATGTATATGTATATATGTATATATATATATATATATATATATATATGTATGTATGTATGTATATATATATATATATATATATATATATATATATATATATATATATACACACACATACATACATATATATATATATATATATATATATATAATACATACACCAATATAAACTTTACCTTCATCTACAAGCAAATACACCACATAGGTTGTATAAATCAGAGAAGGAAAGAAAAGTTCCATCAGAAAAAAGGGGGATGGCGGGTGGGTAACCTGGACTGCAACAGTGAATACACTCGAACATCTACATTTATGGCAAGTGTACACAACTGTATTATGTTCTTCGTGTTTCACTGTTGCAGACATAACATTTGGGTAGAGTCCCAAAGCTATGGTTGGGAGGCTGGGGCTAAACAGCATTAGGAGCGGCTATGAGGTCCTGCAGAACTGCAGTGGGAAAGCCTGCCCTGGATTTAGAGTAAAGTGGCAGATGATAGTGCTTTGTAAAGGTGTGCACTGAACTCCAAGTAGCAGCCTCTAATATGTCTTTGGTTGGTACTCCCCTGAGAAAGGGTGCTGAAGTGGCTGCAGCTCTGGTTGAATGTAGCCTAATGCCCTTAGGCACTGGCTTGCCATGGTGTAAATAGCAGAAACGAATGCAGTGGCCTACCCACTTTGAAACAGTCTGCTTTGAGACAGCCTTTCCTTGTGATCCTGCAGCATAAGGCACTAGTAATTGCTATGTCTTCCTGAAAACTTTGGTTCTGTCCAAGTAGAATCTAAGCTGTCTGTGTACGTCCAAAGAATGCAGAATTCTCTCCCCCTTGTTCTGTGGATTTGGATAAAAAGTTGGCAGATGAATAGTTTGGTTAAGAGCCACACTGGACACCACCCTTGGGCATAAATGTTGGGTTTGTCCTCAGAGAGACCCTGTTTGGATAAAATATGATAAAAGGTTCCAAAGCCATGAGTGCCTGTAGCTCTGAAACCCATCTTGCAGAAGTTATTGCTAGGAGCAGAGTTGTTTTCCAAGATAAAAAACTTTAAATCAGCAGTAGCAGCTGGCTCAAAAGGAGGCAGGGTGAGTTTTTCCAAGACATAGTTGAGGTCCCATGCAGGTACTGGTGATCTCCTTGGAGGCCTTAAGTTTTTGGCTCCTCTGAGGTACTGCTTTACTAAAGGATGAGAAAAGATTGGTGGCTCTGTATTGTAATGAGCCGAAATGGCAGAGGCATGAATTTTAATTGATGAAAAAGATAGGCCTTTGTCCAGCATCTCAGTTAAGTATTGCAAAATCTGAGGAATATTTGGTACAGCTGTATCAGTTCCTTGTGCCTGGTTCCAAGCACAGAATCTCTTCCATTTTCCAGAATAAGATTTTCTAGTACTAGGCCTTTTGGCTTCCAAAATGACATTCATCACAGCTTTACTGAGAGGTGCGTTTTGTATGACTACATTATCCGCCATACTGCCAGGTTTAAAGTACCGAGTTGGCTGTGCAGGATCTGATTGTTTTGCTGGAACAGTAGATGAGGTATCTGAGGTAAGGTCCAAGCTGGGCATTGAGCCAAGTTCCTTAGGATTGGATACCAACACTGGCGGGGCCAGTCTGGGGCAATCAGTATCATCTTTGGCTTATCCTGTCTGACCTTTAGGAGTACCTTGGGGAGGAGAGGCAGTGGAGGAAAGGCATATACTGATAGATTTTTCCAGATGAAAGATAGGGCGTCCACTTTCAATGCTTGTCTGTGATAAATCCTTGTGCAGAATCTTTTTAGTTGGTAGTTGTGAGGGGAGGCAAATAGCTCTATGTCCGGGCATCCCCATTTCCTTGTTATCATGCTGAAGACTTGTGGATCCAGCTGCCACTCGTGGAGATACATGAGGTTTCTGCTTAGTTTGTCTGCCAGAGTGTTTTCTTTTCCTGGCAGGAATTGTGCCTGCAGATGTACTTCATAAGTCAATGCTGTGTCCCACAAAGTCATGGTTAGTCTGCAAAGGGGGTAAGAATGTGTGCCCCCCTGCTTGTTTATATACCACATGACCGTGGTGTTGTCTGTCTTTATCAGTAGTTGTCCCGGATGAAGTAGGTCCTTGAAGGCTGTCAGGGCATTTTGAACAGCTAGCATCTCTTTTTGACTGATATGTAGATGCATTTGGTTTGAGGACCATGTGCCCTGAATGCATCTTCCTTCCATGTGGGCCCCCCCAGGCATAATCTGAAGCATCCATTGTTAGTGTCTGCCTGGCTGGGGGTAATGTCAATGGCTGTCCCTTGTTCTGGTGACAAGACTTCGCCCACCATCGAAACTCCTGTTACAGGCAGGGAATGAGAGTAATCATTGTTTCCAGGCTATGGCAATGTTGAGTCCAAACACTTTTTAGGTACCAATGAAGTTTCCTCATATGCAGTCTTGCATATGGAATTAGTAGGATGCAGGATGCCATGAAGCCCAAAGCCTGCAGAATTTTTCTTGCAGATAACTGGGCCTTTGTTGCCAACATTTTGAAATAGGTAGTCATTTGCCTTTGTTTGTCTGGCATGAGATAAGCCATCTGGGCAGTTGTATTTAAGCTTGCACCCAGGAATATTATCTCTTGAGAGGCTACTAGTTTTGATTTATTTTCGTTGACTGTGTACCCTAGGCATGTTAGAAGTCTTTTCACAAATGCCAGATGCTGTGGAAGAATGTCCTTGTTCTCTGCTTGAATTAGACAGTCGTCCAAGTAAGGATATATTTGTATTCCTCTTTGTCTGCAGAATGCAATTACTGGTGCCAGGCACTTTGTAAAGACCCTGGGTGCAGTAGATAAGCCAAAGAGCAGTGCAGAGAATTGGTAATGCATTGAGCCAGCCTTGAATCTGAGGTATCTTCTGCATGACTGTCTGATTGGGACATGCAGGTATGCCTCTTTTAGGTCTAAAGTTACAGGCCAAGCATTCTTGCCCAGTATGGGCAGAAACTGCTGCAAAGTCAACATTTTGAATTTTGGTATATCCAGGAATGTGTTCAGAATAGATAGATCCAGTATTGGTCTCCAGGCCTTGTCCTTTCTGGGTACCAAGAACAGTCGAGTAAAATCCTTGTCCCTGCTCTTGCTCTGATACTTGTTGAATGGCCCCCATGTCCATGAGGGATGAGACTTGTTTCTGCGCCTCTGCCCATTGATTTTTTGGCAGATCTGGCCAGCCGTTTGCCTTTGGCAGGGTATGGAAATGAACTTGTAGCCTTGTGACACTATATTTAGAACCCACTTGTCCTGGGTTATAATGTGCCAATTTTGAGAAAAAAGTGCTAATTTTCCCCCTAAGGGTGCTGCCAGGACATAAATGCTTGGTGCCAGCAAGGGGAAGTCATTGGAACTGTTTCCTGTATGGTTGTGATTGGTCTTCTCCAACTTTGGAGGCAGACGCACCCCATTGCTTTGACCTGTATGAACCTTGCGCCTGGGATCTGAGGTCTGTCTGAAACAGGAAAGGACCAATTCTTTGTAGGCCAGTGTCTACTAAACCTAGGTGGCTGTACTTGTAGAAATCTTTGACAGTCTGCACAGATTTAGCTTTGTCCTCCATTTTCTTTAACAGCTCTTCTGCCTTAACAACAAACAAAGTATCATGCTGTAAAGGTGCATCTAATAATTTAACTTTGACATGATCAGGCAGATTTTATTCCTTTAACCAAGCATGCCTCCTAATTACAGAACACATAACTGCGGCCCTGCAGGAGGCCTCCAAAGAATCAAAACCACACTGCAAAATATGCTTTCCAACTTGTTCAGCTGCATGCAATAAATCCTGCATTTCCTTGTTTTCTGCACATTCAGAGTTTAACAACATTTTCTGTATAAGCAATGCCATGACATGTTGCTGATATTTGAGCATATGAAACTGACAGTTTAAGGCCCTTATAGCCAAAGTAGCAGACGTGTAAACCTTTTTTTTTTCCCCCCATCTATCCAGTGCCCTAGAATTCCTGTCAGAGGGGGTAGGGTTTTTTGCAGCGGAAGCCTTAACTCCTTTGTGACCCTGTTAAATAGTTTCTGGGTCAGCAGCAGGGTTTTTAAAAAATAATTTATGAGAGTCCGGAACCTTGTAATATCTGTCAGGCTTAACTGGAGCTGGAGGTAAGGAGTCAGGGGTCAGAGTAGACTCCGAAAACACATCATCTACAATGTCTAACACAGGTGGAATGGATAGAGGCCTGTGTTGAGGTAGTAAAAGGAAATCCCTGAGCCTCTTTTTAGATTCTGAAAAATCTTGGCTCTTCCAGTGGAAATGCTCCCTCATAGTATGCAAGGTTTCCCCAAAAGAATAGTCCTCTGGAGGAGAAGCTGAAGCTATAGATTCTTTAGCATTAGAATCCTCATAGGGGGGAAGAAAATATTCCTGATCAGAAGAGGAATCAGAAGAAAGAGAAACTTGATCTGAAAATTCATAGTCAGTCTCTTGCCTAGGCCTCTTATCAGGAGGGGGATGGGAACCCCTGATCAAGGTAATCAAGTCTTCAGCCATTTTGAGCATCTGTTTTTTGGGCCTAGAAGCCTGTCCCCGTGGCTCTTGAGTTTGTTTCTTTGCTTTAGAAGGTGCTTTAGTCTTTGCCTGTGAAGCTGAAGTTGGTTTAATGTAAAGATGTTTAGGTCTGAATACACCATAGGAAGCCAGTGCCTGCTCAGCGGCTCCGGACCCATCTGAGGGAATAGTGCCCGAGATTCCAATACCTTGAATTTCCAGCGGCATAGCCAACTCCACGTGGGAGTCGGTAGCGGCCTGCGACTCTAAAGTAGCGGACGTCAGGGGCTGCGAAAGCGTCTCACTGAGAACCGGCGACTAGCTTAGGAGAAGCTTCGTCGTCGGTTTTGGACCTCGGTTGTTTCTCTCTCTCCTTTTCTTTGTGTTTTTTTGTGAACTCCGGTAGTCGGATGGCTATCCGACGACATTTCTGGATAATTAAACTGACGTCCAAAATAGTTTAAAGCAAAATCATACAGACGCTTAATAGTGAGTTGGTTAAATCTAGCACAAAACCGACAACCAGAAACGTTGTGATCAGGGCCTAGGCAAGGAATGCAGTAAGAATGAAAGTCCTTATGAGGCATCTGCTTTCCACAAGAGATACACTTATTAACTTTTTCTGACATCGGTCTGGAGCAAGAAAAAAGTTTCCCCAACGGGGTATTTAGCTTTATTGAAGACTTCGGGTCTGAAACTCGAACACTAAAATTTCAAGAGTTGGCTGACCGACACTTGCAAACTGCTTCTGCTTCGGGCACCGCACGGCAAGAAAGACTGGAGAAAATGGTGTCGGCTGTTACTTTTATACCCCTGACGACCTGACGTCAGGGAAGGGGCGACAGAAGCCGACGCAGGACCCAAGACTTTGGAATTCAGGCCGACTGAGGGCAACCTGCTAGCAGGATTACCCAAATGTAATGACTGCAACAGTGAAACACGTAGAACATCGGTCCATCTTCCTTGACTCTTGGTCATGAGGGTGGTCCGTAGAGCTCTCAAATCAAAAGGTGCTTCAACAAAGTATTACTTTAAGGGTGTGCACACTTCTGCAACCTACTGTACGTTTTTTATTTTTTTATATGTTTCCCCTAACGGATTTGTTTTTCAAATAAATTGTTAAAAAACATATGAAAAAACAAACTTTAGGCTTACTGCAATCATGTCCCATCCCAATATTAGAAAAAAAGTACCCATAAACAACTTTTACAACATCTACTCCAAGAAAATGTATAAGCCCCTACCCAAAATAGTTTTATGACTTTATGCACAATTGCCCCGACAGCCTTCTTAGTGTCATCTTTAAAGCCAGAGATTACAATAATGTCTCTTCCCTATTTGTAGTTCTCTCCCAAACCTTGGATACAGTTGCTCAAACAAAAATACTCTCAAAACTATCTGCTCTATGCCTGTCCAGTGCAACACTTAAATGGATTTCTAACTGCCTATCTATCCAACAAAATCAGCTAAGTGACACTCTCTCTTTCTTCCAGTTAATATCAGTGCTCCACAAGGCTCCGTTCTTGGACCTCTCCTTTTTTTTTAACATGTTTATTAATAATTTACAGACATCCTCACAAAAAGCAACTTTCATTCAGTTTGCAGAAGATTCCACTACCATCTGCTCATCTGATAGTTTACCCATTTACAAATGTCAATGCTACTGAAAACTGGCTTTGTGAAAACTAATGCTCCTGAATCCCAAAAATCCAAACTAATACTTCTCCCCAAATCTCAAACACCCCTAAAAACTTCACAATACATTCTCTGAAATAGGAGCTGTATCACATAGCTGATCAACTGAAATTGATCTTCACATTCTAAAGTGTATATAAAATACACGCACCAAAAACAGATTAAAACATTCCTTACCAACGCATATGGAGTCACACTTGTTAATGCACATCTCCTTCTGTCTCTACTTTGTAACTCACCCATTCTTACCAATATTCAGATCTCCCCAAGAATGAAACTAGAGCTATGCTATAATACGGTACCTACACTTACTGCCAATCACACACAAGTCCCATCACTGCTCTGCCCTAAAATCATTGATTTGGCTCGAGTTACCCTACTACTTCAGGTTTACTGAGTTTCTCCTTGCTCATCAGAAGCTGTACAAGTCTTTCTCCTGTCCATCAACCAGCACCATTCTTAATCATTACCTTCAAAACTGCCCACTTCGCTCATCTGAAAAACAACACCTTAAAATTTATAAGACAAAAAAAAAAATCCAAAGGTCAAAGATTACCTTCTAACTCGGTGACCAAAGCCTGGAGCCCGATTCCCACTGACATTAGAGCAATGCTTAGTAGTCACATGTTCAAACACTCCTTAAAATAATTAATCCGCAACTTCTGGCTTAGTACTTGCCTTCCTCCAGGTTGAATGTATCCACTACTTTCCTCCCTTTTTTTCTCTTCCTTTTTCTCTCCCTCCCTTCTCTTATTTTCCAGTAATCCCACTACTTCTTCTAATGCTCCCTACATCATTTTTTTTTCCCTCTCTCCTCATCTGAAATACCTCTTTACCAGGAATCTCTACCCATTGTTTTACCCACCTTCTTTTAGCATACAATATACTTCTTGACTGGTGAATTATTTTCACTCTCTACTAATGTTACCTTGATTATGTTTTTGTTTCATATTCATTGCAACAGTTTACTTACTTAACTATATTTATCTTATAATTAGATTCTCCAGTTATCACTATATGTCTTTGTTCTTATTTTTCAACACTGTAAAATCCATAAACACTTTATACACTATCAGTATACTAGTATTATGCAGGCTGATTAACTGTATCATGCTTACAGTGTTTTTTCCCATAGGCCTCCAGTGAAAATGGGTTTTATGCCCAGTGCCTCTTTCCGATAATCAAATTTTAAATAAACAAAAAAATAAATAGTTACTGGATGTATTTCAGAATTTTCAATTAAATATCCACACTCATGTGAAAGTACAGTTCTGTAAGATCTTACCATAACAGTAGATGTCCTAATTCTCAATGCTGCAGTACTCTTTACTCTTGGGATATCCTCTTTACTCCTGACAAAGGTCAAAAACTACTGTAAAGTATGGGAGAAGAAAGCCACAGAACAGCTCGCCAAACACCTATGAAAGATGGCTCTGGCAAAACCTGGCCTGGCCCTAGAAATGACATCCAACTTGTAATGTTTGCTTAAAGTGTGAACAGAAGACTAAGCAGTAGCTTCCAAAATGAATTTAATATCCATACCCTTGAAAAAAAGGCCCAGAAGAGGCCACTTCCCTGGCAGAAAGAGCATGAACAGAAGAATAAAGCTTCTTGCCATGAAAATTATAGTAAAATGAAATGGCCTTAGAAGTCCAGGAGATGGTTTGCTTAGATACCACCAAACCCAATTTCCTGGTATAAAAGGAAACAAAAAGCTGCTCAGATTTCTTAATATGTTTTGTTTTTTTAAGCAACATCTGAGCTATGTAAATCCAAGGTGTGAAGAACCGTAACACTAGGATTCTATGGAAAAGGAAAAGGAAGGAAGGAAGATAAATGGATTGATTCAAGAATAAATCATTAACCACCTTGGGCTTTAAAGAAGGATTAGTGTGATGAGACACCCTGTCCCTGTGGAAAAAGAAAAGTGGAACTGCCATGAGTGCTTGAAGTTCAGAGACCCTCCTGGTAGAAATAAGAGACACCAACAATACAGTCTTCCTAGTATAATGTTGTAGGGAAGAGGAACCTGCAGGTTCAAAAGGAGACCAAGTCAGTTTCTTAAGAATAAAAATTACATCCAAAGAAAGAAGAATAGGCTTTCTTGGAGGCCAAACATGAAGGATGCCCTTTGAAATTGTTTGACTTCAAAACTAGAAGCCACATGAGGATTCATAGGCAGACAAGCTAAGTTCTGGGAGATAAATGGCTGACAAAAGAACTTTAACAGATAAATATGTCAGAATTGAGTAACACACAAATAAGAAAATACAGTTGGAATCCCCACAGAAACAAGTTTCCAGGTCATGCCTAATGCACCAAATACTTAGTCACATAGGATTTTCTAGCCTCCTGCAAAACCCAAAGCACATCCTCAGAATTCTGATTCCTTTTAGACACCAATTTTCTATCAGCCATGCTGTCAAGTAAAGGGGGGCAAGTGAGGATGAACGACAGATCCGTTGTGTGAGAAGATACATCCTGTGAGGCAACTTGTGAAGACTGCCCCTGGCCAGATGAAATAAAAGGGGGGGGACCACTGTTTGGGACAAAAGGGAGTTACCAGCAAGATTTTCTGCCTGTCCCACATGATCTTGTGCAGTAACTTTGGTAGTTGAGAAAGAAAGGGGTAGACATACAGAAACAACCCCTACCAATAAAAAGACATGGTGTCCACTTTCCAAGCCAGAAGACCTGACATTCTTGAACAGAAGCTGGGAAGTTATTTGTTCAGACAGAAGGCAAAAACATCTACTTGAGGAGTACCGCACTGATATACTCTGTCCAGAAACACCTCCCTGTGAAGCATCCGTTCATGAGGATTTGCCCTAGACCTGCTCAAAGTGTCTGCCACAAGACTGTGCTCTGAAGTAATGTAGACTGCTTGAAGAACCAAGTGATGGTGAAATGCAAAATCCCAAGCCAGCCTGCAAAGAAGGGAAGATTTTGTGTACTCTTTGTTTGCTGATGTACCACACGACTTTTGTGTTGTCTGTAAAAATCATTAGAGGATAAAGAACTCAAAAGGGGTGAAAGGCCTGGACAGCTAGAAGTAGAGCCCTCATCTCCTTGATGCGGATATAGTCTGCTGATGAGACCAAAGACACTAAGGTTTGAGGGTGTTAGAGAAGGCTTCCCAACCTTGATTAGAAGCATCTTTGTACAGCTCCTTGGTAGGGAGAGGAAGCTGAAAAGGCAGACCTGGATTCAGGGAAACCTGGAGAATTAACAATAGGAGCTTGAGCCTGAGACAAGGCAAAAGGGGAACAAGATACACTGGAAAATGGGAGTGTTGGAGCCAAACAGTTTTAAGATACCACAGACTTCCTCATGTGGAGTTGCAAAATGAACCCTGGGAATAGTGGATACAATGTACCACAGAGCTCAGAGAAATTCCCTTGCAGGAAGAGATAGAAGGGACTGGAAATAAGCAGTGAAACAGAGGACCTTGGGAGCAAACACTGAAATGGTCTGATCCCAAGAGCACTTGGTCCAGAGAGGGGAATCAACAAACTTTTTGCAATTGAAGGTGACCCCCACAATGAGTAGAAGAACCATAGTGAAGTGTAAATCTGAAGGAGGAACTGCTGAGAGGGGGCATGAATCAAAAGGTTGTCCAAGTAGAGGAATATCTGAATTTCCTGAAACTTGTAGAAGGCTATCACATGGGTCAAATATTTGGTAAAGACCCTCAGAGCTATAAAAAGAACAAAAGGCAAAGCAGGAAAAAGTACAGTTTTGTACCTACCATAAATGTAGATGTTCGAAGATCCACATTGCTGCAGTCCTTACACTTGGGTAGTCCGCTGTCCTCGGTCGGCCCGAATATCAAAGTATAAGGCTGACGTCGGTCAAGGCGCATTTGAATGACATCAGGACGTCAGGGTACAAATGCGCATGACCGACGTCATATCCTCAGTCTTTTCTTGCCCCAGATGTCAGAAGACCCTAAAAATAAAGGTCAAAACCAAAAGACAGCAAACAACCAACCAACCACCCTTGCACTAACTATATGTACAATATATACAATATACACAAAATGTACAACCCAACCCACACAACCACCTCTAACTGCAGAGGGAAGGAGGGAGGTAAATTGGACTGCAGCAATGTGGATCTTGAACATCTACATTTATGGTAGGTACAAAACTGTACTATGTTCTTCATCTCACATTGCTGCAGTCCTTACACTTGGGTAGAATCCCAAAGCAGAGGAACGGGAGGATGGCTAACTACAAGGAAGCAGGAGCTGCCAAAATGCCCTGCAAAACAGCAGTGGCAAAACCAGCCCTGGATTTAGAGTAAAGTGGCAGGTGATAATGCCTAGAGAAAGTATGCACTGAACTCCAAGTAGCTGCCTCCAAAATATCCTTGGTTGCCACTCCCCTCAAAAAAGCTGTTGAAGTGGCAGTAGCCCTAGTGGAATGAGGCCTAATCCCAGGTGGAACTTCCTTGCCATGATGGGAATAACAGAAAGCAATGCAAAACCCAATCCACTTAGAAATAGTTTGTTTTGACACAGGCTTGCCCTGAGAACTCAAAGCAAAAGAAACAAACAACTGCTGAGACTGCCTGAACCCTTTAGTTCTGTCCAAATAATAACGCAACTGCCTGTGTACATCTAAAGAGTGCAAAATCTTTTCCCCTTTATTTTGGGGATTTGCATAAAAAGTAGGCAAATGAATAGTTTGGTTTAAAGCCACACTAGAAACCACCTTAGGCATAAAAGAAGGATTAGTACGTAATGATACCCTATCCTTATGAAAAATCAAGAAAGGCTCAACCGCCATAAGGGCCTGCAATTCAGAAACCCTTCTTGCAGAGGTAATTGCCAACAAAAAAGCAGTCTTCCATGACAAATATTTCAACTCAGAAGTGGCTGCAGGCTCAAAAGGTTGTAGAGTGAGTTTCTCCAACACAAAATTGAGATCCCAAGCAGGAGTAGGAGCTCTTCGTGGGGGTCTCATATTCTTTGCCCCTCTAAGAAATTGCTTGAACAAAGGATGAGAAAACAATGGTGGGTCACAATCATAGTGAGCCGAAATTGCTGCAGCATGAACCTTAATAGAAGAGAAAGACAAACCTTTGTCCAATAACTCAGTAAGATATTGAAGAGCCACACTCAAATTAGGCTCAGAAACATCAAAATCTTTTGCTGCACTCCAAAATAAAAATCTCTTCCATTTATCTGCGTACACTTTCCTTGTACTAGGCCTTCTAGCTTCCAAAATCACATTCAAAACTTGTTGTGGAAGTTGAGACCCTCTATGGTTCAAAACAGAATATGCCAGGCTGTGAGGTGAAGCGAGTGAAGTTTGACATTCAGCAAATGGTTGTCCTCCTGTGACAACAGGTGTGGAATCGAAGGCAAAGGCCATGGAGGCTTCCGTACCAGACTTCTCAATAATGGGTACCAGTGCTGTCGAGGCCAATCTGGAGCTATTAAAATCATCCTTGGCTTGTCCTGTCTGACCTTTAGAAGTACCTTTGGGAGGAGAGGCAGAGGAGGAAAGGCATACACATGAAGATTGCTCCAACTGAAAGAAAGAGCATCCACTCTCCAAGCTGTGGGATGAAACCTTTTTGTGCAAAACTTTGGCAGCTGATGGTTCAGTGGAGAAGCAAACAGATCTATGTCTGGAGTTCCCCATGACACTGTCAATTTCTGAAATACAAGAGGATCCAATTTCCACTCGTGGGGATCCATAATTCGTCTGCTCAACACATCTGCTAAGGAGTTCTGTGCTCCCGGCAGAAACCTTGCCTGAAGATTGAGCTGTAAACTGAGAGCAGTCTCCCACAAAATCATTGCTTGCCTGCATAGAGGATAAGAATGCGTTCCCCCTTGCTTGTTGATGTACCACATGACAGTTGTGTTGTCTGTTAGAATCAACACCTGCCCTGGAAGAAGTAATTCCTTGAAAGCTATTAATGCAAACTGGACTGCTAACATCTCCTTCATGTTGATATGTAGATGTTGTAGTCTGACAGGCCACTTGTTTTGTATCCACTTTCCATTTAGATGAGCTCCCCAAGCTTTGTCTGAGGCATCTGTCGTTAAAATCTGACTCGCCTCTGGCCGGGTCACAGAGAGTCCCTTGTTTAGGTGACATTCCTGAGCCCACCATAAAAATTCCTTTTGAATGCAAGGTATTATTTGAATGACAGTGTCCAGATCCTGGCAGTGCTGTGTCCATACATTTTGAGATACCATTGTAGCTTCCTCATATGCAGTTTGGCATTGGGAAGTACCAGAATACAAGATGCCATGAACCCTAATGCTTGAAGGACTGTCCTTGCAGTCAGCACGGACTGATGAGATAGTTGATGGAAGTAAAGGGATAGACTCTTTTGTTTGTCCGGGGTTAGAAAGGCCATCTGGGATGCTGTATTCAGTCTCACACCCAGAAAGCACATGTCCTGAGAGGGTACTAGACTGGACTTTATTTCGTTCACAGAATACCCTAGGCATCTTAGCACTGCTATCACATATTCCAAATGATGAAGAAGCTCTTCCCTTCCTTGAGCCAGAATTAGGCAGTCGTCCAAATAAGGATAGATCTGTATTCCTTTTAGCCTGAAGAAAGCTATCACTGGAGCCAGAACCTTCGTGAACACTCTGGGCGCAGTAGATAAGCCAAAGGGCAATGCAGAGAACTGATAGTGAGAAGTCCCAGCTCAGCAGATACTTCCTGCAACTTAGTCTGATAGGAACATGAAGGTAAGCCTCCTTGAGATCCAAAGTTACCATCCAATGATCTTTGCCCAGCAGAGGTAAAAGCTGCTGCAACGTCAACATCTTGAACTTGGGAATGTCCAGATAAGTGTTGAGGATAGATAAATCCAAAATTGGTCTCCACGTGTTCCCCTTCTTTGGTACTAGGAACAGGCGAGAATAAAAACCTAGACCCACTTCTGGCATAGGAACCGGCTGTATGGCCCCTATTTGGAGCAACAGAGAAACCTGCTTGTGAGCCTCTATTCTTTGTTGAGGAGGAACGTCTGGCATGCCTTTGAAAGGAGGCAAGGTATGGAAATAAAACCTGTAGCCGTGATGTATGATATCCAACACCCATCTGTCTTGGGTAATTAAACTCCAATTTTCTTTGAAAAGTGCCAACCTTCCTCCCAAAGGTGCTGCCAGGCGAGAAGGCTCTGGCAGCTGAAAAGGTAGTTCATTGGGTCTGTTTACGAAAGGACTGACCCCTGCCCTCACCGAAGACTGTGCAGGAGAACTCCTGTTCTAGGCCTGAAAGAGCCCTGAGCTCTGCCCCTACCACGTCTAGATCTACCCCTAGACTGGGAATCATAAGGAGGATACGTCCACCCCTTAGTAGGCCAATTTCTACTAAACTTTGGAGGCTGGACCTGCAAAAAATCTTTAACAGTCTGCATAGACTTAGCCTTGTCCTCCATTTTCTTTAAAACTGTCTCAACAGGAGGACCAAACAGCACGTCAGATTGTAAAGGAGCATCTAAAATCCTCGTTTTAACATGATCAGACAAATTCTGATCCCTTAGCCAGGCATGCCTGCGAAGAACTGACCCAGTGGCAGCCACCCTAGACGAGGCCTGGACAGCATCAAAACCACATTGCAAAGAATGCTTACCCACCTGTTCAGAAACATGCACTAAATCTTGCAACTCTTTACAATCAATACCTACTGCCAGAGCATCAACCTTAGACTTTAATTGTGACAGGAGATAGTTCTGGTATTTCAACATGTGAAACTGGCAATTCAAAGCCCTCATAGCCAGAGTGGAAGAAGTATAAACTTTCTTTCCCCATCTATCCAAGGCCCTAGCCTCTTTGTCTGCAGGAACCGGATTCTTAACAACAGAAGCCTTAACACCTTTAGGCCCCTGACTAACAGTTTCTGGGTCAGCCCTAGGACTCTTAAAAAGATACTTATGAGCTTCAGGCACCCTGTAATACCTATCCGGCTTAACAGGAGCAGGAGGCAAAGAATCAGGATTAAGAGAAGCCTCTGTAAAAACATCTTCTACTACATGCAAAACAGGAGGTATAGCCAAAGGCCTATGCTGGGGTAAAAACAAAAATTCCCTAAGCCTCTTCCTGGAATCAGAGAAGTCCTGACCTTCCCACTTAAAATGCTCCCTCATGGAATGAAGAGTTTCTGAAAAAGAAAAATCCTCAGGAGGAGAAGCAGAAGGAGTAGAATCATCCACATCAGAATCAGAATAAGGAGAATACTCCTGCAAGTCTTCAGCCGAAGACTCTGAAACATCTGACGCCTGCTCAAAACCCCCTAGCTCAGGCTCCATCCTAGGTCTCTTATCAGGAGGGGGCATAGAACCCCTAATTAAAGTAATCAAATCTTCTGCCATTTTAAGCATATGCTTCTTGGGCACAGTACCTGAAGAGATAGGGGTAACACCAACTGAAGCCAAACCTGGCCTGCCCCTGGGAGAAGCCTTTGAAACAGAAGGAGAGGGCCTAGCCACCCTAGGAAGGGAGGGGAGTATAGTAACCTGAGAAGCCCCCTCAGCCTGACTTGCCTCCTGAGAAGCCACATCTTGCAACAATAAGGTCTCACCCTGGGAACACAAAGAAACCTCCGGTGGAGCCACCGGCTCCCCTGACACCTCTAAAGAACCGGCGTCTGGTACAGACGGTTCTTCTAGCCTAGGCTTGACTGCCTTGTCCTTGCGCTTCTTCGAAGAAGCGGGCGTCGGAGCATCCGACAGCATTTTATAATTACACCGCTTCCCAAAGACTAACCTTGCACAATCCAACCTTCTCTTTATAGTGCGTTTATTAAATCTAGCACAAGAGCGACAGCCAACAATGTCGTGCTCAGGCCCTAAGCAAGGAATACACAAAGTATGATAATCTCTATGCGGTATCTGTTTCCCACAAGAAATGCAATTATTGACTTTTTCTGACATCCGGTAAATCACTGAGGCAAGAAAAAAACTAAAATATTCTAACGGGTACTTAGCCAACTTTGAACTCGGTCTGAAACTTCGAAATCGAAAAATCTCAGAACGCCAACCGGCACTTGCAATGCTGCTTCTGCATCGGACCATGCGGCAAAAAAGACTGAGGATATGACGTCGGTCATGCGCATTTGTACCCTGACGTCCTGATGTCAGCCAAATGCGCCTTGACCGACGTCAGCCTTATACTTTGATATTCGGGCCGACCGAGGACAGCGGACTACCCAAGTGTAAGGACTGCAGCAATGTGTGATGAAGAACATCTAATAATGAGAGGAAGAAACAGAGAAAGGTAAATATTTCTTGGAGAGAGGGTGAATAAGAATGTGAAGGCAAGCATCCTTCAAATCCAGAGATATCAGAAATACATGGAGAAGCAAAACAGGTGTCTAAAGAGACAACATTGCGAAAAAGGGAACCTTGAAAAGGGTGTTAAAAAATGACAGGTCTAGAACGGGCTTCCACAAGCTATTCCCTTTTGAGACAAGGGAACAGGCTGGATGGTTCCCTGTACCACCAAATACTGAAGAAGTAAAGGAAAATGTGGGAGCTGACAAGGAGGAGGCTGAGGAAGGCCTGAGAATGGAGAGAAGACTTCTAGATTATAAAATAACCATTTTGGATAATGGAAAGTACCCAAGCTTTCATGGTTATAAGTTCACAGGCAAGTACTAGGACAACTGCCCTTGTGGTCCATTTTAAGTCTAGCCAATTTCCCTTTTTGCGTTCAAAATAACCTATCCAATTTGGTTCTAGACTGATCTTACCCATCCCATGGTTGATAATTATATATTACTCCTAATATGAATAACTAGAATCATACCACAGATAATTTGAGGAGACCCATGCATGGGATAAAGCATTTAGGAGCTACATCTGTCCATTAGTAGTACAGGGGGTAGTCCTAGGGTAAATATTCTAGTTCCTATCCATAGTTCTATGTACTGCTTGAAAATGGACAGGGATGAACTTCGATGTAGATGTGGAATTTGTTCCACAGCAGTAGTATCCTCTGGACAATATACCTGTCCCTATAAAAAAAAGATTCTGTTAATGTTGTAGATGATGTTTAGATGACTAGACTGAGTTTGTCTTATGTCATTTCACTTGCTGATGTGTAGTAAATCCATTAGTAATGGAACAGAGGATGGCTTGTATGCCAGACACACGTCACCTCTTAGCAATCTGCAGGACAGAGTATAGTGACAGGGCTTGGTGTTGGCCCATTAATGACACGTTGGTTAAGCCTTGAATCCTTTCACTAAGGCGACTCTGTGGGTGTTCCAGTTGTTGCATGTGTCTCGACAGATGCATGCCAAGGGGAGCATTATTTTCAATCACTAGCCTAATGAGGGCTGAATAAAGGGGGGGGGGTCAATATCATCTCTACAACTACACACAATCCCGTTGTTTATAAGCTGTGCAGTATAAAAGGACTTTCTTACAACAGCAGACATATGCTAATCAACAGTTAGGTTAATGTCCACATAAGTTCCCAAATCCTGAACTGGGTCAACTGTTAGGGGCATATTGTCAATGTGGCAGTTCCCTGGGGTAGATGACTTCCCAACTGACACAATAATGCATTTTTATGAATTTAGTTCCAAGTCCATGATTTTGGCACCATATTTTTATTTGGGACAAACCTTCCTGCAGGATGGCAAAGTAATTTGTGGCTTCAGTGACTGCATCTGCAAACATAGTCAGCCAGAGCCCTTTCGTATTGGTTTTTACTTAAAATGCCAAACAGGAGGAGTGCTAGGACAGAACCATGGGGGACTCCACTGTTGACTGGTCTCTTTATTGAGGTAACTTTCCCTATTTTGATTATCTGCATCCCTACTTGTGAGGGAGTTGGCAATCCAGTGGGCTAAACAGGTGCTTATTCCTGGTTTATTTAGCCTTTCTACTATGCATGAGTGGGGATTTGTGTGAAAAGCTTTGGCCAGGTCAAGTTATGCAGTGTACATTGTTTATCTATGCCAAACAGGAAAAGAAAGTCAACCTGAGGAATAGAGGGATATGGCCAATGTGTAGGGGTGGTTGAATGTCAAACAGAAGCAGATTTATCAAGGAAAGAAGGCTTGATTGAAAAACATCTCCTAGAATCCATCTTAACCTAGAAGTCTGTTTATGCTGCCTGTGAATAAAGGAAGACTTAGATGGTTAATTTCTCTGAACAGAAGCAGAACAGATAATGCTTGGTTGTGGTGGTGGTGGTGGTGGGGGGGGGGGCTTTACAGCCATAAGAGCACTGAAAAGCCCTCAAGTAAAATCATGCCATTCTTTGTGTGGGTACTTAGCCACAGAGGCCACATGCCTGGTCTTCTGGTTCTTTTTTAAATAAACATTAGCTTTAACAAATCTAGGAGGTTCAGACACCTGCCTTGATTCAATGACTACCAGGCACCTCCTCCCTAACAGGTATATGGGGAACCCCCCTAAACCCATCCAAAATAATCAGTTGTGGTTAACCCTAGTTAAAATGTTAACCAGCAAGATAAAAACTGAAGCAAAAGAGAAAGAGATGCAGAACTTTGTCAAACGCAGGGATGCTAGCAATGACCAATTTCTTTGTGAAGTATGTAACACCACACTCAAATTTTAGAAAAAATACCCATTACTTTTTCAACTCATCGTGGCAAGATTAAATATACTCACATCTTCTGGAGTTTGGTTATACTTATTTCTGGCACTTTTCTGAATATCTGGATGTGCACATAACACATTCACTACTTCTGCATGTCCAAACTTGCAAGCAAAATGTAATGGCGTATCAAATCCCTAGGAGAAAAACAAAAGGATTAAAATTAATTGTAAGCTTCTTTAACAGCCTAAGATTGTACATGGATTCACACTACATGAAAAAAAAAAATACTTAAGGACATACTACAGTGTGGGTTTAGTTTTCGTCTGTTGAGATTTTTTTCCATGGTGGCCAAGTAGTTCCTTTCACAGGGAAAGTATCTTTTGGTGTAACATTATTTTGGAGAAGTGGAGATGGGTAAGTAGAACTCGATAAAATGCAATTTCAATGGGTCAAAGTAGACACACACACACACACACACATATATATATATATATATATATATATATATATATATAATTATATATATATATATGTGTGTGTGTGTGTGTGTGTGTATATATATATATATATATATATATATATATATATATATATATATATATATATATATATATATATATATATATATATATATACACATATATATATATGTGTGTGTGTATATATATATATATATATATATATATATATATATATATATATATATATATATATATATATATATATATAAAGGTCTACCTTGTTTGATGTAAGTTTCAAAAATTAGAAGTTATGTACCTACCATAACGTTCCATGTTAGTTGTCTTCTCTCGCCTTCTTTCTTGCTGGATGGGTTCGGAGCCGATCCTCGGCTCCGACTCGGCACTTGCTTTAGCTTAGGAACTCCTTTTACCAGCTCGAGGCAACCCTATATCCCATGATGCAAGGCGGAACTACCTCAGATCTCGTTTGGTAGCTAACCTACCCTGCTAAAGACTATCCTAACATAATTAGGAACACAAGTTCCTAATAGAGGTCCTCATATGAAGGCACCGGAGGAAACAACTTAATAGGAACTCTTCAAGATCTGTCCAGGCCAGGGGGAAGGAGGGAGGGACGCAAGAAAGAAGGCGAGAGAAGACAACTAACATGGAACGTTATGGTAGGTACATAACTTCTAAATGTTAAGTTGTCAATCTCGCCTTCATTCTTGCTGGATGGGACTGCGTCCCTAGCACCTGTATCCCGGGTGGCTCAATGGAACAGACTCTTGAGAACTGTGGAACCAAAACTGGCCCTATCTCTGGAGGCCAAGTCCAACTTGTAATGAGAGACAAAGGTATGGGGCGTGCCGCAAGTAGCTGCTGCACAAATGGTATCAATGGGTAGTCTATCCTGAAAAGCTGCAGAAGTGGATAGACTCCTGGTTGAGTGTGCTTTTGGCTTAGAAGACAGCTGTTTGCCTCTGAGAGAGTACACATAGGAAATAGTGGAAGTCAACCATCTGGATAAGGTCACTTTAGATACTGGAAGACCTATCCTGTTTTCTGCATAGGAGACAAATAATTGGTCCGATTTTCTGAATTGTTTAGTTCTATGCAAATAGTACCTGAGCTGACGATGGACATCCAAAAAATGCAGTTTCTGTTCAGCTCTGTCGGAATAGTTTGGGAAAAAGACTGGTAGGTCTATAGATTGGTTAATGTTGGTTTGAGATACGACTTTGGGGAGAAAGGAAGGGTTAGTTCTTAATGATACCCTGTCCTTATGAAAAACCAAATAAGGGGAACGAATGCAGAGAGCTTGAATCTCGGAAACTCTTCTTGCAGAAGTGACAGCCAGTAAAAATATAGTTTTCCAGGTCAATAACTTCAAAGAACATGAAACAGACGGTTCGAAGGGAGGTAGTATCAAGGATGCCAACATTAAGTTTAGATCCCATTGCGGAGGAGGATGCTTTATAGGTGGTTTTAGGAGGAAAACTCGAAAGGCCTTGCATAACCTATGAGACATAATGTTATTGTCATGCAGGCCAACATGATACTTGGAAATAGCAGCCAGTTGTACTTTGACTGTAGATGACGAGGATCCTGAATGAAAAACCTCCGCCAGGAAATCTAAAACCGAATGTACAGGAGCAGTAAAGGGGTCAATATTTCTGGAATTCGCCCAAATAGAAAAACGTCGCCACTTGCTAGCATAAACAGTCCTAGTGGACGACTTCAAGGAAGACACTAAAATGTCTCTGACTGAGTCCGAAATCATCGGTAGCCTGGCTAGGGTAGGAAGTGGAGCAACCAAGCAGTGAGGTTGAGAGAATGAATGGCCCGGTGCTGCTGACCCAATTGGTGGATCAAGAGATCCGGAACTGGGTCCAGATGCCAGGGCTGCACCAGAAGGTGACGATGCAGAGACGGAAACCAAATTTGTCGAGGCCAATATGGGGCAATGAGGATCAATTTGGCTCTCAAAACGGTGGCTTTCTGAATGACTTGTGGAATCAAGGGAAAAGGAGGAAAAGCGTACAGAAGTCCCCGGGGCCAATCCTGGGTTAGAGAGTCACTCAGGGGTTGGCCTGGAAGGGGAAAGAGGGTGAAGAAATCGGGGCACTTGTTGTTTTGAGGAGTAGCAAAAAGATCGCAACAAGGAGTGCCCCACTTCAGAAAAATCTGATCCACTACAGATTGATTGAGAGACCACTCGTGAGGCATCAGAATGGATCTGCTCAGCCTGTCCGCTAATAGGATGGACCTGCCGGGGATGTGCGTTGCTATTAGAAACCGCTGAGAAGAGATCGCCCATTGCCAAAGTCTGAGAGCTTCTCGACATAACGGACAGGACCTGGTCCCGCCCTGTTTGTTGATGTACCAGACTACGGACATGTTGTCCGTCTGTACTGCAATAGTCCCCGTGGGAAGAAAGTCGTTGAGGGCTTGCAACGTTAAAAGCACTGCTCTCATCTCCAGGACATTTATGTGCAGATGGTATTCTATGGGTTGCCACGTCCCGTGGACCATCCTGCCCTGATAATGCCCCCGCCACCCGATCAGAGAGGCATCCGTAGTGACTGTGGCAACTGGAGGAGGGGAATAAAGGGTCGGCCCTGATGAAGAAGAGGGGAAGATATCCACCAGTTCAGATGAGCTCGGCACAACTGTGTTACCAAGACTTGTGCCTCATCGGAGACTGTGGTACAACCACTGCGTGAATAGCATCCACTGCAGAAGACGCATGTGGAAGCGAGCCAGTGGTAGAAGAACAATGGCCGCAGCCATGAGACCTAGAACCTTCAGTATAAATCTGGCTTTGATCTTGTTGCTTTGCAATAGAAGCCGAGCAATTTTGGATGTCCAGAATTCTTTGATCTGTTAGTCTGGCTAACATTTTGACGGTGTTTAATTCTGCCTATAAAGGTGATAGATTGGCAAGGCAGCAGAGAAGATTTTTGAAATTTACTGAAATTCCCAAACTCCTGCAAAGCTGTAAAGTGTAGTCTCTGGACTGAAGAAGCTGACACTTGGTGGTGGCGGACAGGAGCCAGTCGTCCAAATAGGGAAACACCTGGAATCCTTGACGTCTCAGATGAGCTGTGACCACTGCCATGCATTTGGTAAACACTCTGGGGGCTGAAGTGAGGCCAAAGGGCAGTGCTCTGAATTGGTAATGACTGGTCCCTAGCCGGCGGAGAAACCTTCTGGAGCATCTGTGAATCTTTATGTGATAGTACGCATCCTGAAGGTCTATAGAGCACATCCAGTTGTCCTTGCCCAGAAAGGGCAGAATGGACTGAAGCGTGACCATCCGGAATCTTGCCTTCTTGACAAATCTGTTTAGATTGCTCAGGTCTAATATTGGTCTCCAATCTCCGTCCTTTTGGGGACCAAAAGAATCTCAGTAGACGCGGATCCTACCTGGTCTGCGGCACAGTCTGGACGGCTCTTTTTCTAGGAGCTTTGAAACCTCCTGTTCTGCCAAATCCCTTTGACCGGGTGAGATGTCTGGAAGGGATTGTAGAGATACGGAAACCTTCAAGGGGATTGTGTAACCGCCGGATATGATCGACTGTACCCACATCTCTTGAGATAGGGATTGCCAGGCTACTGGGTACAGCGAAATCCTTCCCCGACTGCCTCCAAGGGTGGACAGTCGGGCAACAACTCAGGGATGCTGAAAGGGCTTCTCAGGAAGAGACTCCCTGTTGCCCTGGTTCTGAGGACCCCCTGCCTCTAGGGCGTCTTATTGTTACCCCTCTGCCTCTGGGGTAAACTGACCACGTGTGTCCGTGTAGCTCCTTGGGCTTTACGGAACCACATCTTCCCCCTTCTGACCCTTGGGGTATGGTCTAGAAGGAGTGGAAAATTGGACTCCAACGGCAGAAAGAGTTTTACCGTCCTGCTCACACCTGGTCAAGGTATCCTTCACCTGAGGTCCGAACAAATCTGAACCATCAAAGGGGGTATTAGTGAAGGACGCCTTAAAGGGGTCCGCAAAATTACAAAGCCGCATCCAGGCTTGGCGTCTAAGAGCAACTCCTGTGCCTGCGGCCCTGCTCGCTCCATCGGCCGCATAGGATATGAGCCGCATGGAGGAGTTAGATATGGAATTCAGGATTGCAAGCTGCGAGGCAATCTTTTCCTGAGCCCCAGCAGCAGAAGGATCCTGGACTACTTCACCCAGTTCCTTGAGAACATCTCGTTGAAGCCTGGTGAAGTGACAAAGATAATTCAGCGAACGCATAGCAAAGGTCGCTGAAGAAAACATCCGCTTTCCATACCTGTCCATGGTCCTAGAATCCTTGTTAGGAGGATGGACAGGTACTGAAGGATCCGCCAGTTCCTTCTTAGTGGCCGCCGCCACCACCATAGCATCCACAGAAACACCTTTGGAAAGGAACTGTTTGTCCGAAGGGGCCGTGATGAATTTGGATGGTCTCCTGGGGACAGGTTCCACAGAATCTGGAGCCGCCCACGCCTTCCGAGCTACTACCTGCATCAGTGGGTCGAAAGGCGGAGACACCCAGGAGGTGGAGGGTCGGGATCCAAAAGGCTCGAGGTATAGCGACTCATCCTCGGAGGGGTCAATGGAGGCCAATTCCCCTCTGTTTGAGGAGCTCAAAGATGTCTGAAAAGGAGACATCCTCAGAGGGGTATCATGGGGAACCCTGCGACTCATCTAAGTCGGTATCAGATGTAGTAGACTCAGGGAGTCTATGTGTTTCCTCTTACACGTCCTCTTCCGAGGGGGTTCCCCTGCAGGATCAGGAGAAACCTCGGAAGAGGAGGAAATTCCCAATGGGGAAACCTGGGGCGATGGATCCCTGGGCCTGAGAGCAAGAGGCTGGCAAGAGGCGTCTGCAGGCACTGATGAGGGAGGAGCTAGAGGGATGGACCGTTGACCAGGCTCAGAGGCCAGGACACTCCTCATAATCTCAAAGGCTCCCCTCCCCGGGAGGCCGGAATATCCCCGCTCCGAGGAAACAGGAATGCCCGGCTCCACTGAGAGGGAAGGCTCCGAGGCCGATGTCGGCGCCGAGCTTACCAAAGCCGAAGCCCCAAGAGGGAGAGCGGGGTCGGACAAGGGTCCGATGCCACTAGCCCCCTCGGAGCCGACAAGGGAAACCCGACGACCGGATCCCTCCAAGGAAGGTCTCAAGGAGGAGATCGGAGCCGAGGATGACGGAGCCAAAGGATGTATCGGCTCCGGCACCGAAACAGTCACTGTCCCGAGAAGCTCCGGCTCCGAACTGCGATGTGGAGTCGGAGGAGGAAGTTCAAGGGGTGAGGCTATAGCCGAAGTCTGATGAGATGGGCTATGGAGCATTTGGGCCAGTGCCTGAGACTTCAACAGCCTGCTTACCACCCTCTCCAAGTCGTGGTCAGACAGCCTGGAAGATCTCGAAGATTGGCTCCGATGGCTCCGCTCCGACAAAAGAGGAGACCCGGGCCGAGTGGATACTCAGTAAGGGGACCGAGATCACTACGGGGACAGAGCCATCGGAACCGAAGTCCCCTGAACTCCAGATGGAGCCGAAGGTTTCTCGGCCCCGATGCTGGATAAAGTGTCGGCTCCAGCCGGAGCCGACAAGGCTATAGTAGATAAGGTATCGGAGCCAGCCAGCACCGAACCCACTACCTTCGAGGCAGATACATCGGTTCCAGCGGGCGATCTCGGCTCCGACGGAGCCGGAGCCACCGGAGGAGGCTTAGATACTGAAGCCTGAGCCTTCGGTGGCTTAGAAGGTTTCTCAGACCCTGCCTTCGAGGGAGAACCTTCTGGCTTAAGTAAGCCACAGAGGATAAGTTTGTTCCTCCTTTCCTGCAGGACTCTCTGGCTAAAGGAGTGACACAAAGCACAGGAGTCCTGCAGGTGCAAAGGCCCCAGGCAATAAACACAAGAAGTGTGACCGTCTGTCAGAGACATTTTCTGACAGCACGAGTCACACTTCTTGAAGCCTGAGACCTTGCCTTCCCTAGACATATCTTAGGTGGAAGAAACACAGACAAACCCCAACAAACACACAAATTAATCCCCTACACACAACACACAGGAAGGGATTAACAACTGGGGTTTAAGACCTAACTAAAACTTTTACACTAAGGCTTAAAAGATGTTATAAAAGTTTGAAAAACAAGGGAATAAGGTGGGCTGTAATCACTACAGACTACACTATGACTAAAAAGGGGAAATAAAAATACTAACTAAGCTTCTCTTTCTTTTACAAGAAATTCACTTACCTCTGCTGGTAAAGGAGACCTCTTTCGCTAAGCGGCAAACGAGATCTGAGGTAGTTCCGCCTTGCATCATGGGATATAGGGTTTCCTCGAGCTGGTAAAAGGAGTTCCTAAGCTAAAGCAAGTGCCGAGTCGGAGCCGAGGATCGGCTCCGAACCCATCCAGCAAGAATGAAGGCGAGATTGACAACTTAACATGTACAGTTGTGTACACTTACCATAAATGTAGATGTTCGAATGCATTCACTGTTGCAGTCATTACATTTGGGTAATCTGCTGGCCAGGTTGCCCTCAGTCGGCCTGAATTCCAAAGTCTTGGGGTCCTGCGTCGGTTGCTGTCTTCTCTTCCATGACGTCAAGTCGTCAGGGGTATAAAACATGCAGCCGATGCCATTTTCTTTAGTTTTTCTTACCCCTAATGTCAGGTTCCCCCATATATATATATATATATATATATATATATATATATATATATATATATATATATATATATACATGCATCAAAATAAACTTTACCTTCATCTACAAGCAAATACATCACATAGGCTGTAAAAGATAGAGAAGGAAAGATAAACTGTAGAATGACAGGGGGATGGGTGGGAGGGTAACCTGGACTGCAACAGTGAATACACACGAACATCTACATTTATGCTAAGTGTACACAACTGTACTATGTTCTTCGTATTTCACTGCTGCAGTCATTACATTTGGGTAGAATCCCAAAGCTATGGTTGGGAGGCTGGAGCTAAACAGCATTAGGTGAGGCTATAAGGCCTTGCAGCACTGCAGTGGCAAAGCCTGCCCTGGACTTAGAGTAGAGAGGCAAATGGTAATGCTTTGTAAATGTGTAAACAGAACTCCAAGTAGCAGCCTCTAAAATGTCCTTGGTTGGTACTCCTCTGAGAAAGGCTGCTGAAGTAGCTGCAGCCCTGGTGGAGTGAGACCCAATGCCCTTGGGCACAGGATTGCCATGGTGTAAGTAGCAGAAACAGATGCAATGGCTTATCCACTTTGAGATTGTCTGCTTTGAAATAGCCTTTCCTTCTGATCCTGCAGCATATGATACTAGTAATTGCTGAGTTTTTCTTAGAGCTTTAGTCCTGCTCAAGAAGCATTTTAGCTCTCTGTGTACGTCCAAGGAATGCAGAACTCTCTCTCCTTTGTTCTGTGGATTTGAATAAAAAGTTGGCAGATGAATTGTTTGGTTAACAGCCACACTGGAAACAACCTTAGGAATAAAAGTAGGATTTGTCCTCAGAGACACCCTGTCTGGGTAAAATATGATAAAAGGCTCTACAGCCGTGAGGGCCTGTAGCTCTGAAACTCTTCCTGCTGAAGTAATTGCTAGTAGCAGAGCTGTCTTCCATGATAATAACTTTATATCAGCGGTAGCAGCTGGTTCAAATGGAGGCAGGGTGAGCTTTTCCAACACATAGATTCATAGATTAGTACTAAGCTAACTGCTCTTGTGAGCCTTTTTAAGCCTAGCCAATTATCCCTTGTGAGACTCAAACCCTGCACCTTGTGCTTGTAAGGCAAACACCTTAACCATTAGGCCACCCTCCCAACCCATAATTGAAGTCCCATGCAGGTAATGGTGATCTTCTAGGAGGCCTTACATTTTTGGCTCCTCTAAGATACTGCTTTAGTAAAGGATGAGAAAAGATTGGTGGCTCTGTACTGTAATGGGCCGAAATGGCAGAGGCATGGATTTTGATTGATGAGAAAGATAGGCCTTTGCCAAGCATCTCAGTTAAGTATTGTAATATCTGAGGAATATGCAGTTCTGCTGTATCAGTTCCTTGTGCTGGATTCCAAGCACAGAATCTCTTCCGTTTGTCAGCATAAGATTTTCTAGTACTAGGCCTTCTGGCTTCCAAAATGACATCCATCACAGCCTTACTGAGAGGTGTCGTCTGTATGCTTACAGGATTAGCCATGCTGCCAGGTTCAGAGTCTGTAGTTGATTGTGCAGGATCGGACTGTTTTGCTGGGACAGTAGTTGTGGTTTTTGAGGCAAGGTCCAAGCTGGGTATTGAGACAAGTTCCTTAGGATTGGGTACCAGTATTGGCGGGGCCAGTCCGGGGCAATTAAAATCATCTTTGGCTTCTCTTGTCTGACTTTTAGGAGGACCTTGGGTAGAGGCAGCAGAGGAGGAAAGGCGTAAACTGATAGGTTTTTCCAACTTAAGGATAGGGCATCCACTTTCCATGCTTGTCTGTGATAAGTCCTTGTGCAGAATCTTTTCAGTTGATAATTTTGAGGAGAGGCAGTTTACTGTGTACCCTAGGCATGTTAGAAGACTTTTCACATATGCCAGGTGTCGTAGAACAGTGTCCTTGTTCTCTGCTTGAATGAGACAGTTGTCCAAGTAAGGATATATTTGAATACGTCCTTGTCTGCAAAATGCAATTACTGGTGCCAGGCACTTTGTAAAGACCCGGGGCGCAGTAGATAAGCCAAAGGGCAGTGCAGAGAATTGGTAATGTATTAAGCCAGCCTTGAATCTGAGGTATCTTCTGCACAACTGTCTTATTGGGACATGCAGGTATGCCTCTTTTAGGTTTAAAGTCACCAGCCAAGTATTCCTGCCCAGCATGGGCAGAAGTTGCTGCAAAGTCAGCATTTTGAATTTTGGAATGTCCAGGTATATGCTCAAAATTGATAAATACAGTATTGGCCGCCAGGCCTTGTCCTTTCTGGGTACCAAGAACAGTCTTGAGTAAAACATTGTCCTTTTTCCTGTTCTGGTACTGTTTGAATGGCCCTCATATCCATGAGGGACGTAACCTTTTTCTGTGCCTCTGCCCATTGTTTTTTTGGCAGATCTGGAAAACCATTCGTCATTGGCAGAGTGTGGAAATGGAATCTGTATCCCTGTAACACGATGTTTAGTACCAACTTGTCCTGGGTTATTAACTGCCAATTTTGAGCAAAAAGTGCTAATTTTCCCCATATGGGTGCTGCCAAAAGATACGTGCTTGGTGTAGGCAGAGGGAAGTCATTGGGATTGCTTTCTGTAGGTTTGCGCTTTATCTCCTCCAGATTTGGAGGTGGATGCGCCCCATTGCTTTGACCTGTATGAGTCTTGAGCCTGGTACCTGGAACCCTTAGGGCGTCTGGTTTTTCCCCTTTGAGCTCTGTCTGAAACAGGAAAGGACCAATTTTTTGAAGGCCAGTGTCTACTGAATCTAGGTGGCTGCACTTGTAAGAAATCTTTAACAGTTTGCATAGATTTAGCTTTGTCTTCCATTTTCTTTAAAACCTCTTCTGCCTTAATACCAAACAGAGAATCATGCTGTAAAGGTGCATTTAGCAATTTAGCTTTAACATGATCAGGCAAATTTTGTTCCTTTAACCAAGCATGCCTCCTGATCACAGATCCAGTAACTGCAGCCCTGCAGGAGGCCTCTAAAGAATCAAAACCACATTGCAAAATATGCTTTCCAACTTTTTCAGCTGCATGCAATTCCTGCAATTCCTTATTTTCTGCACATTCTGAAATCAACATCATTTTCTCTTTCAGCAATCCCATAACATGTTGTTGGTACTTAAGCATATGAAATTGACAGTTTAAGGCCCTGATTGCCAAGGTTGCAGATGTACAAATCTTTTTTCCCCATCTGTCCAATTTCCTTGAATTTCTGTTGAGGCCTTAACTCCCTTTGGACCCTGTGAAATAGTTTCAGGATCAGCAGCAGGGTTGTTAAATAAAAATTTATGAGAGTCAGGGACCCTGTAATACCTGTCAGGCTTACTGGGAGCCAGAGGTAAGGAGTCAGGGGTCAGGCTTGACTCCAAAAACACATCATCCACAATGTCTAACACAGGGGGAATGGCTAAAGGCTTATGCTGGGGGAAAAGAAGGAAATCCCTGAGCCTCTTTTTTGATTCTGAGAAGTCTTAACACTCAGTGAAAATGCTTCCTCAAATTATGCAAGGTTTCTCCAAAAGAATAATCCTCAGGAGGAGATGCAGATGGAATGTACTCCTCAGCATCAGAATCCTCATAGGGAGGTAAAGATAATTCCTGATCAGAAGAGGAATCAGAAGCAACAGAAACCTGATCTGAAGATACATAGTTAGGGTCTTGCCTAGGCCTCTTATCTGGAGGGGGATGGGTTCCCCTGATCAAGGTAATAAGGTCTTCAGCCATTTTGATCATCTGTTTTTTAGGCATAGAGGCCTGTGCACGTGGCTCAGGCGTCATTTTTTTTAGTTTTAGAAGGTGTCTTTGCCTTTGGTTTTGCAGCTTTTGTCGGTTTGATATAAAATGTTGAGGTCTGAATACACCCTCAGAAGCCGGTGCCTGCTCAGCGGCTCTGGACCCATCCGAGGGAGATACATCCGTTGGTCCAATACCTTGAGTATCTTGCGGCATGCCGGACTCCTCATGGGTGTCGGAAGAGGCCTGCAATTCGAAGGTAGCAGGTATCAGGGGCTGCAAAAGCACCTCACTGAGTACCGGCGAACTGGCGACTAGCTTAGGAGAAGCTTCGTCGTCAGTTTTGGATCACGACTGCCTTTCTGTGTCCTTTTCTTTGCATTATGTACTTCGGTAGTCGGATTGCTATCCGACGACATTTCTGGGTAGTTAAATCTGTTTCCAAAATACTTAGATGAAAAAATATACCGATGCTTAATAGTGCGTCGGTTAAATCTAGCACAAAACCGACAGCCAGGCACATTGTGATCAGGGCCTAGGCAAGGAATACAGTATGAATGGAAATCCTTATGAGGTATTTGCTTCCCACAAGTAATACAATATTAACTCTTTCTGACATCGGTAAAAAGCAAGAAAAAAGTTTCCCCAACGGGGTACTTAGCTTTAGTGAAGACTTCGGTTCTGAAACTCAAACTCGAATATTTCAGTAGTCGGCCGACTGGCACTTGCGAAATGCTTCTACTTCGGGCACCGTGCGGCAAGAAAGACTAAAGAAAATGGAGTTGGCTGCATGTTTTATACCCCTGATGACCTGACGTCATGGAAGAGAAGACAGCAACCGATGCAGGACCCAAGACTTTGGAATTCAGGCTGACTGAGGGCAACCTGCCAGCAGATTACCCAAATATAATGACTGCAACAGTGAAACACAAAGAACATCTTCAAAACTCATATGGCAGAGACCACATGATCCAATTTTTGAAACTTCTAACACTGAGTGAATTGCCATACAATGCACAACTGGAGATTTACCATTTTCTTCCCTGCAGTGCAACCTCGGAGTTGGTATATTTAAGTAACAATGGGTGTGGGGGTGCAGGGGGGGGGGGGCTTGTCCCCCTGCAAACATGTAGCAGTGAACTTTTTTGTTTAGGTTTTGTTGTATTTTAGAAATTTTAAAACTTTAATCATATGGTCTCGGCCATATGGGTTTCGAAGTTTTGAAATTTCAATCAAATAATGTAGACCCATGCATGTGTGTCTGCGTGTGTAATATAACAAATGGTTTTACTTGTAACAATTAAATCAGTCACTTGTGCCAAACTTCCAGTCTAAAATAATTCATATTTATTTACAAGAAAGTTCAACTAACAGTTTATACAGGAAGTTCAGTCTGCAGCACTAAGTCAGTTGCATTATCACATAAGTTGTTTGTCCTGTACATATTCGAACGCTGCAAGATTTATATTTACAATCAAATGCAGTATCCCCATCAAAGAGGGTTCTAGTAAAGCAGTTGGCTAAAATATATGAACAATATTTACAAAGGCTTCACAAAACACAGCCAGGCTCTAAGTAGCCTTCTTTTTACAATTCTCACAGGCAAGGATAACCTGCTGCCCCTTCTCCTTGTAACTCTTTACAGTTAAGGATAAAAATCAAACTGCTTCGCCTACAAAGGATATAAGCTCCTTTTTCCCCTCAAATAAAGACCCTGCTGAATGCCTCCTTTCTTTATACATATGCCTTCCAGAGTCCTCCCAGCACCCCTTGCAGACAAGGTATTAAACTACTCACAAGAATGGCAACTGCCCTTTAATTGGTCTGTCTGCTGCTGTCCTTCTTAACCTTTAACTGCCTGCTTGTTTCTCAGCTAACATTCTTAATGGGGGTCAGCTACCACTGGGCTTCACATAATTTATATACAGAAGGATGGATATACACAGAAACACACACACACACACACACACACACACACACACACACACACACACACACACACACACACAGATGCACATAGGAAATTTGGTCGGAAATGCACTTAACTACATGACAGGGTTTACAAATGCGGAAACTACTGCAGCCATGTCTTCAAAACATTTACTAAGACTTATGACATGTTGGTGCTTAACTTTCATAAAGTACAGTGGTGTAAGTTGCACTTCCATAACACAAGATGCTCAAATTCTTTACTGCAGTAATAGCCTTTAGGCCATACCTGTTGTCTCTTGCCCATGAGCAACTGGGCAGCTTCCAGAAACTGTCTTCTTCCCACACCTTCACTCTGGTTGCTGCTTGGGCAGCCTGGGCTGGGAAAAATCAACAGAGTAAATAATCTACAGTACTTTCTTGTTGCCTTGTATAGAGGCAGCTCACAGGCTTCATAGTAGCAGCTGGCCTTCAGCTTCAGTTCTGGCAGTTAAGTCCCCAGAAGGGAACGCTTCCACAGAGAATACTGCCTTAAAAGAAAAAAAAAAGAAATTGATATTTATTTCACTAGAGCTTTTTAGCAGTATTTTCTTTTATGAAACCCAGTACTAACATTGGAAGTTTCTTGTTTGCAAACTGTTATTTTAGCTTCAGCTACTTTTGGGGCTACTTAAGCAGGACAGTGTACTGCTTGTGTAAGCTCTGTGTGTTTTATGTAAACGTTTAGTGCCAGGGAAGTATTTTATTTAGGCCGGAACTATTACAGGGTATGTTAGTGCATATTTTCACTGTGTGACAACTTAGCATTTTTTTCTGTCAGACTGAAATTTGAGAGAAGGGGTTTCTGACAGGACTTTAGTGTGTCGCCTGTGCATTACTGTGTTTAGGGAACTGTGTACGTGAATGTTAATTTAAGTACAAGTGCGCTGCTTGTGAATACTTACCTCCAGAACTCTCCATTCCAAAAAAAATATAACGAAGAGCATAGGTTTCTGAAGAAGTACATCAAAATATTTGTATAGAAGATGTGAATTCAACATCAGGAACTCAGTCTGCATACTCCCCAAGATAAAATAACTGAATCAAATATAAATTATATTTCACAGCAGCAAACCTCTGAGACCCATCCAACCACTACACTAAATCATGAGCCAATAACAACCAAGATAAAGGCACAATATAATGATGCAAAAGCAAGACACTGGTAGTATCCAAATTATCTGTTAGAAAAAGGAATTAAAAGAATGAGTAATGGATATTTGAGACTGATTAGGGAAGACTTCATAAAGGATAGCTAATCAGTGGGAAAAATTACAACAGAGTTTAAAGACTCATGGTAAAGTATTGTGAAAGAAGAAGAATCTCTTACATCAAAGAGCAGAGCAACTATAGAGTGCTAAAGGGAAAATAATGGAATGCTGGGACAGCATGCCTGAGTTTAGAAAGGTTACTGTTAAGCAATTATTTTTGATAACCACTCTAGAGTGAAAAAAAAAAATGTTAGCACAATGACCTGGACACCACATAGTAGCACGAGTTGTAGCCAAACCTAGGGAGCCTATGATGAGAAAAAAGTACAGTTGTGTACCTACCATAAATATAGATGTTCGAGTGTATTCACTGTTGCAGTCATTACACTTGGGTTATCCTGCTGGCAGGCTACCAGCAGTCGGCCTGAATTCCAAAGTCCTGGTCCGGCGTCGGTTGCTGTCACCTCTTCCCTGACGTCAGTGCGCCAGGGGTATAAAAGATGCAGCCGACGCCATTTTCTTCAGTTTTTCTTGCCCCAGATGTCAGGTGCCCCCAAAATGGTAGGCTAAAAATTCTGCTTATAAAAAAGCATGCACTAACATAAACATTACCTTCATCTACAAGCAAATACACCACATAGGTTGCATAGAATAGAGAAGTACAGAGAAGTCCCAGCAATGAAAAGGGGGATGGAGGGAGGGTAACCTGGACTGCAACAGTGAATACACTCGAATATCTACATTTATGGTAGGTACACAACTGTACTATGTTCATCGTGTTTCACTGTTGCAGTCATTACACTTGGGTTGAATCCCAAAGCTGAGGTTGGGTGGCTGGGCCTAAATAGAATTAGGAGTGGCTATGAGGCCCTGCAGAACTGCAGTGGCAAAGCCTGCTCTGGATTTAGAGTAAAGAGGTAAGTGGTAGTGCTTTGTAAAAGTGTGCACTGAAGTCCAAGTTGCAGCATCCAAAATATCCTTGGTTGGTACTCCTCTGAGGAAGGCTGCTGAAGTGGCTGCTGCTCTGGTAGAATGTGGCCTAATGCCCTTAAGCAGTGATTTGCCATGTTGTGAATAGCAGAAACAAATGCAGTGGCCTATCCATTTTGAAATAGTCTGCTTTGAAATTGCCTTTCCTTGTGATCCTGCAGCACATGCCACTAAAAATTGCTCAGTCTTTCTGAAAGCTTTAGTTTTGTCCAAGTAGAAGCGTAGCTGTCTGTGTATGTCCAAAGAATGCAGAAGTCTCTCCCCTTTATTCTGTGGGTTTGGATAAAAGGTAGGCAAATGAATAGTTTGATTAAGAGCCACACTGGACACTACCTTAGGCATAAATGTTGGGTTTGTCCTTAGAGACACCCTGTCCGGATGGAAAATAATAAAAGGTTCCACAGCCATTAATACCTGTAACTCTGAGACTCTTCTTGCTGAAGTTATTGCCAAGAGCAGAGCTGTTTTCCATGATAAGAACTTCATGACGGCTGTATTGGCTGGCTCAAAAGGAGGCAGTGTGAGCTTTTCCAAAACAAAATTGAGGTCCCATGTAGGTATTGGTGCTCTCCTTGGAGGTCTTATGTTTTTGGCCCCTCTGAGGTACTGCCTCAGCAGTGGATGCGAAAAAATAGGTGGGTCCATATTGTAATAAGCTGAAATGGCAGAGGCATGGATCTTAATTGATGAGAAGGATAGGCCTTTGTCCAGCATCTCAGTTAGGTATTGTAAAATCTGAGGAATATTTGGTACAAGCGTGTCAATTCCTTGTGCCTGGTTCCAAGCACAGAATCTCTTCCATTTTTCTGCATAAGATTTTCTGGTGCTGGGCCTCCTGGCCTCCAAAATAACATCCATAACTGCTTTAGAGAGCGGTGTGTCCTGAGTGGTTATAATATTCGCCATGCAGCCAGATTTAGTGTTCTGAGTTGGCTGTGCAGGATCTGATTGTTTTGTTGGGTCAGTAGATGAGGAATTTGAGGTAAAGTCCAGGCTGGGCCTTGAGACAAGTTCTTTAGGATTGGATACAAGTGCTGGCGTGGCCAGTCTGGGGCAATCAGTATCATTTTTGGCTTCTCTTGTCTGACCTTTAGGAGCACCTTGGGGAGGTGAGGCAGTGGAGGAAAGGCATACACTGTAAGGGTTTTCCAGCTGTATGATAGAGCATCCACCTTCCATGCTTGTTTGTGATAAGTCCTTGTGCAGAATCTCTGTAGTTGGCAGTTGTGAGGGGAGGCAAATAGATCTATGTCTGGGCATCCCCATTTCCTTGTTATCATGCTGAAGACTTGTGGATCTAGTTTCCACTCGTGAAGGTCCATGAGGTTTCTGCTTAGTTAGTCTGCCAGAGTATTTGTTTTTCCTGGTAGGAATTGTGCTTCCAGGTGCACTTGATAAGTAAATGCTGTGTTCCACAAAGTCATGGCTTGCCTGCAGTGGGGGTAGGAATGTGTGCCTCCGTGCTTGTTTATGTACCACATGACTGTGGTATTGTCCGTTTTTATCAGCAGTTGTCCTGGATGGAGTAAATCCTTGAAGGCTGTCAGGGCATTCTGTACAGCTAGCATCTCTTTTTGATTGATATGAAGATGCATTTGGCTTGCGGGCCATGTGTCCTGAATACATTTTCCTGCCATGTGGGCGCCCCATGCATAATCTGATGCATCTGTTAGTGTCTGCCTGGCTGTGAGCAAGGTGAATGGCTGTCCCTTGTTGTGGTGACAGGCCTGTGCCCATCGAAACTCTTGTTGTAGGCAGGGAATGAGAGTAAGTAATGCTTCCAGGCTGTGGCAATGTTGAGTCCAAACACTTTTAGGTACCATTGTAGCTTCCTCATATGCAGTCTTGCATATGGAATTAGCAGAATGCAGGATGCCATGAAGCCCAAAGCCTGCAGAATTTTTCTTGCAGATAACTGGGTCTTTGTTGCCATGCTTTTGAAGTATGAAGTCAGTTGCCTTTGTTTGTCTGGCATGAGATAAGCCATCTGGGCAGTTGTATTTAAGCTTGCACCCAGGAATATTATCTCTTGAGAGGGTACTAGTTTTGATTTCTTTTCATTTACTGTGTACCCTAGGCAAATTAGTAATCTTTTTACAAACGCCAGATGCTTTAGTAGAATGTCTTTGTTCTCTGCTTGAATAAGGCAGTCGTCCAAGTAGGGAAATATTTGAATTCCTCTTTGTCTGCAAAATGCAATTACTGGTGCCAGGCATTTTGTGAAGACCCTGGGCACAGTAGATGAGCCAAAGGGCAGTGCAGAGAATTGGTAGTGCATTGAGCCAGCTATGAATCTGAGGTATCTTCTGCAAGATTGTCTGATTGGGACATGCAGGTATGCCTCTTTGAGATCCAACATTACAAGCCAAGCCTTCTTGCCCAGCATGGGCAGAAGTTGCTGCAGAGTCAACATTTTGAATTTTGGAACATCTAGAAAAGTGTTTAGAATAGACAGGTCCAAAATTGGTCTCCAGGCTTTGTCCTTTCTGGGTACTAAGAAAAGTCTTGAGTAAAATCCTTGTCCCTGCTCTTGCTGTGGTACTGGCTGAATAGCCCTCATGTCCATGAGAGATGAAACTTGTTTTTGTGCCTCTGCCCATTGACTGTGTGGCAGGTCTGGCATACCTTTTGCCTTTGGAAGGGTGTGAAAGTGGAACCTGTAGCCCTGAGAGACTATGTTTAAGACCCATTTGTCCTGGGTGATCATGTGTCAATTTTGTGAAAAAAGTGCTAGATTTCCCCCTAAGGATGCTGCCAAAAGATAACTGCTTGGCATTGGCAGAGGAAAGTCATTGGGACTGTTTCCTATATGGCTGTGATTTGTCTTCTCCACTTTTGGAGGTAGTAGCACCCCCATTGTTTGGGCCTGTATGAGCCCTGGGGTTGTTGTCTGCCTGTAGGGCGTCTGTATTTGCCTCTTTGTGGCCTGTCTGACAACTGGAAAGGACCAATTCTTAGAAGGCCAGTTCCTGCTAAATCTGGGAGATTGTGTCTGCATAGATTTCGCTTTATCCTCCATTTTCTTCAACACCTCTTCTGCCTTAACACCAAACAAAGTATCATGCTGTAATGGAGCATCCAATAATTTTGCTTTAACATGATCAGGCAGATTCTGTTCCTTTAACCAAGCATGCCTTCTAATAACAGAACCTGTAACAGCGGCCCTACAAAAGGCCTCCAGTGAATCAAAACCACATTGCAAAGTATGCTTTCCCTTGCGCTTTTTACAAACTCCGGTGGTCGGCTGTTCCGACGGCATTATATAATTAAACCTTCGGCCAAAGTAATGAAAAGCAAAATCGTACTGACGCTTAATAGTGCGTTGGTTAAATCTAGCACAAAACCGACAGCTAGCAACGTCGTGGTCAGGGCCTAAGCAAGGAATACATTAAGAATGAAAATCCTTATGAGGTATTTGCTTCCCACAAGAAATACAATTGTTAACTTTTTCTGACATCAGTCTGGAGCAAGATAAAAGTTTCTCCAATGGGGTACTTAGCTTTACTGAAGACTTCGGATCTGAAATTTGTTTTTGAAAATCTCAGGAGTCGGCCGACCGGCACTTGCGAACTGCTTTTGCTTTGGGCACCGCGCAGCAAGAAAGACTGAAGAAAATGGCATCGGCTGCATCTTTTATACCCCTGGCGCACTGACGTCAGGGAATAGGCGACAGCAACCAATGCCGGACCAGGACTTTGGAATTCAGGTCGACTGCAGATAGCCTGCCAACAGGATAACCCAAGTGTAATGACTGCAACAGTGAAACACGATGAACATCAATCAGGAATTATACATAGGTATTAACAGATATTTTGGAAATTTTATGAAAATATGACTAAAGCAGCACAGGTCTCGGAGACTTCCAAGATGGCTGCACATTGAGTAATAGCTTAACTCTAGCTCTCTCAGTGTGAAAACAGAAACTCATCAAAGAAGGCCAGTAGACTTTTGTGTTTATAGGTAAATTTCAGTAACTGGCTAGTAAGTGTGCTGCCTGGATTCCAGGAAAAAAGAAAAAGAGAGCAACTGGAAAAAAATCAGCTACAAAAAGCCAGGAAGAAACACTGACTGGGGAATGTTCTGCAGCTGTTCAGCAAAAAGCAATGCAACCTTCAGACATGACTTCCAATAACCTACAGGAAGATACAAGACAAATACACACAAAATAGGTTAAAATAAACAAAACACTGATGGAGTATATCAACACAAAAAACAAAAGGCTGGAAAAAATGGAAGAAACTTTAAACAGATATTCAGATGAGGTGATAAAGATGCAAAAATTAGAGGCTGAAATGAAGAAAAAGCTGGCTGAATACGAGACTGAGTCTAAAGCAAAAAGAAGCCAGCACATATACATTGGGTGAAACTCATTTAATATAGAAACAAAAAATCCATTCACATGAATCAAACTGGTTTTGGCTGACGTCTTCTTCAGTGATATAAACAAAAATATATACAAAGTTGCTACAACATATGGGTTTATATACAGCACCATCATGTGTATGACTGGATAAGGAAAAATTCTAAAATTTTCATTTAATCCTGGTGGGATCAACCCCCCACCCCCCCAACATGACTATCCACTTTTTTCTTTATTGTTCATATTTCATGTAAAGTGGCCTTATCATTCCTTCTATACCTGATACAATCAATAACAGTAAAACCAAAAATCCCAGTAGTATGTTTCAAAATATATTTGTATAAAGCACTAGAATGCTTTTTATTTCGAATATCGCTTAGATATTCCCCTATCCTAAACTTTAAAGGTTGTGATGTCTGACCCACATAAAATGCCATACATGTACATTTGGCCAAGTAGATAACCCAACTGGTATTGCAATTCGCAAAAAATGAGATGCCATAAGCAATGGGTGAATTATGGCTACTAAAGCTGTCTGTCTTAAATAATCTAGGACAATATGTACAGTGTCCACATGGAGTGCATCCCACCAATTTGCGTCCAGTGATTGTTCTTTGAGTTAAAGATTGATCAACCTCATTCCATTTTTTATAGTGACTAAACAATGAGCCCAAAGAACGGCCATTCCGAAAAGAGAAGGAGCAGTTGGCATTCAAATGTTCCGAGTTTGATGTCTGACTGTAAAACATTCCAATGTTTGCCCACAATCTCCATAAAGATCCTAGTGTTCCTGCCATATGTTGTCACAAGCCTCAGTTCTTGTCTATTTTTCCTTTGCCGCTGCTGATACGAGAGCAACTGGTTCCTATCCTGTTGGTTAGCAAACCGACTGGCTCTGCAAATATCACCTGCTCTATATATCCTCTACTTTTAAATCTGGTAACTAAATCCTGTATATACTGGTTATACGTGGAGGAGTTGGAACAGATTATTTTGATCCTAAGAAATTGTGACTTAGGGATATTCCTGATGACATGTTGTGGGTGGAAGCTGGTAGGCATGTAGAAGTGTATTAAATTGTGGAAATTTTCTGAAAACCTCACTTTCCAGTGTGTCTGTACTGGTTCTTTTAATAAATACATCCAGGAAAGTAATTTCCTGTTTGTGAAAAGTTAGTTTGAACTCAATAACCCACTTGTTTTCATTGAGGTATTCCACAAATTCTAACAAAAATGCCCCATCAGCCTTCCACACCAACCAACAGTCATCAAGATATCTACGCCAGATGTCAATTTCATTCAAAAATATATTATGATTGTTGTCATAAATTAGATGCTCCTCCACATAAGCCATAAATAGATCAGCATAGATGGGGGCAAAGGAAGCCCTCATCACAGTCCCCTGAACCTGCCAGATACATTGTTGTTAGTAATAAAACACATTATGTGTAAGAACCATTTCTGCCATGCACACGAGAAGAGTATTAAAAGCTGGATGGTAAAGACTGGCTCTATCTAGCCAATATTGCAAGGCAGTAAGGCCTGCCCAATGGGGAATGCTAGTATATAGAGAGGTGACATCCAACGTGTAAAAGAGCCAGTCAGCCTCCAATTGCACCTCAGAAATAATGGCTAAAAACTGGGTGGTATCCTGAATCCTGGTACGAATCGATCCAAGCAAAGGTTTACGATATGTAGTAAGATACTCCGAAAGTGGCTACGTTAGTGAGCCTCTGCCAGAAACAATCGGTCGGCCAGGTGGTTTGTCTGGATGTTTATGGATCTTGGGTAATAAGTTTTGTTGTTTGGAATAATCTACTTTTAACTGATAACCAATATCCACAGAGATAATACCTTCCTCCACAGCCAAATCCAAAAACTGATCAATCTCATGTTTGAATTTTGATGTTGGATCAAGGGGTATGATCATATAGTGTCTAGAATCAGATATCTGCCTCTGTGCTTCCGCATGGCATTGCTCCCAATCTTGAATGACAACCGCCCCTCCCTTATCTGCTGGCAAAATCCCTATATTCTTGTTCAACCTAAGTTTATCAATGCATACCCGTTCCTCCTTAGTGATGTTATCCTTCATAATGTTATATTTATGAAAATTTAGATGTAAATCCTTAAGAACTTTATATTGAAATGCTGAAACAGTAGGTGACATAGGTGGTTTGAAAACAGATGGTCTAAATTTAAAGGGTCTGAGGTCAATGTTGTCATCCCCGGTCTCCTCCAAGTCCTGAAAATGTAATTTTAAATTCAAAATATGGCAAAAGTTACTCAAATCTTGTATAAAGAACTGTTCTGGTACACAGAAACTCGGTACAAAACTGAGACCTTTACTGAGAACTTTAATATCTAATTCTGTAAGTGTCAAAGAAGAAATATTATGTACATTGTCATAAATTGTGTTCAGATCTTGGTCATACTATCCAAAATTCCCCTGAGGTCTGGTGGTACCTTTGTTTTTGTGTTTCCTCCCCCCTCTTTTTCCTGGTTTGGGCCTAAAAAACCTCCCACTTCCAAATCATTCCCAATATTATTCCTTTTGGGAGTTGGAGACGCACTCGTGTGGCCATCTTCCCAATAAGAGACTGCACAGGAAGAGATGTTTAAAAAAATAATAGAATTAGAGGACTGAGTACATAGGTAAAACCTGAGATTTTCAGCTATACCAGAGAAGCTGGAAGGAACAGAGTGGATTAATTTTACAAAAGCACAAATAAGCAACTTGACTGTTATTCCACAGCAGGAGCTATTAGTTGAAAGGGCACATCATGTGTATGCTCAAAACCTGGCTATGAGAAAGCAACTTAGACCTTTAATAGTGTAAAAACAATTCTACCAGCAGAGAGAGTTGATTCCGACAAAACTGTGGCAGAAGGACAGAATACCTAAAGTGGAAGACAGCAGAGTGTTTGTGGAGAAGGATTATTCATTCTACACCAGGCAGAAGAGGAGTAAATTTATTCCACTATTCAGGAAATGTAGAGATGCAAGCGTGAGATTCAAACTGCTGTACCCTGCTGTCTTGAAGGTATTCTTTCCTAGAGGCACAAAATCATTTTTTGATGCAGTACATGCTAAGCACAAAATACAAAAGTTTTTCCAACAAAAAGTAACCTGTGAAATACGAGATTCTGTTTCTTGTTCTTCTGGTAATAAAGACCAGAGAGCGACTGTACCTCTGAAACCTTTTCCACTGTTTCAACATTGAAGAGAAGGAAGGGACCACAAGAGCTGACTAGAAGAATCAACAGTATGTTGGAAAGAAGCAGATACAGAATTTGAGAGATGGAAATTAACAGTAATAAAACCAGTGATGATTACAATGCAATAATTATATTTGTGAAATACAACAGAACAAGAAAATCTGGAAATATTGGACTTTTTCAGAATCTGTTGGTCTTGTGGGAGACTCTAAATTATATGTCCTACTTTACTTTCATTAATGTTTGGAAAATGCTTTGGAGAGGGGAGGAGAAAGTTAACTTTAAGAAAACACTTTTTTTCTTAATAGTACTATTTTTGTGGTGTATGGTTTCCTTTGCATGCTGTAAAGTTTTCTCAGTTATTTTTAAATGCAATGGAGATTGCAAATAGAGAACTACAGTCTAGAAAGAAATCAGTACTGCAAAACTAAACCAAGGATATATCCTTTGAGCCTGAAGAGCAGGGTCAGTCCACCCAGATATTCTACATGTATGTGTTATGATAATGAAGCTTTAACATTAGCTGTGTTACTTAGTAGCTCCCAAGTGTGCTAATAACACTGACTGTTTGAGCCTTGTGTCCTCCCCCCCAGCTACTGTAGTAATCATAACTGTCCACTAGACAGTATACACTTAAATTCAGGTCCTCCCTATTCTCTGTGATTAAAACTTAACCCTCAAGCAGCCCTTTCAGTGCTGTTTGCCTTAGACTTGTATCACTTGAGCCCCACCTGTTTATTTGCATCTCTATACAGTCCCCTTCATTACTAATGTATCCCCCTACTCTAATCTGTGCATAAACTGGCTATTAATAAGCAAGTCAATGTGAAGACACACTCCCAACCTTAATAAACTTTGCTATCTCTTCTCTCCTTCACTTTACAAGTAGAGTTTGTATTACTACTCACCCCCTCTGATGCCTTCACTCACAGTTTTCCACTGCTTGCATCTCTGGTTTGGCTGTTTTTTGCATTGCACTTGGTTCACACCCTTTTTGCTACCCCCATCCAAATACCAAGTCTATATTAGATTTCTGCTGTTTATGGAGCCATCTTTAAATTACTAGTCTCCCATCAAGTGCTCAGTAGCAGTTGAATTCTGCTCACTGGTAAGCCATTAGACCTCAGGAATTTCTTAGTGTTGTTTTTAGCTAATTATTTGGTCACTAGTTAAAGAGCTACTAGCAGCAAATATAATCTTTTTTTTTTACCTCCCCAAGTGTGTACTATCAATCTGCAGTATAAAACTAGAGAAATAAAATATAACATCTGCAGTATAAAACTAGAGAAATAAAATAGAACATTTTACAATTACTTACCTTGCATGCACATAAATCAGGTACCTCCGTGGTTTGGCCTCACTCGGGCTTTCTCCACGCCTCACCCTGCCCCCAAATTCCACCCACCCCCAGTGGCGCTGAATTTAAAGCTTTAAAAACCACACCACCTTCCAGTATAACCTAACCCAGATAATCTCCTAGATCAAACCACCCTCACCTGCCACTAATCTTCCTAGTCTTCTTAATTTACTCCTGCTCCAAATACAGTTCCAACATAATGATCCAGCCAGGCACTATGTTATCCCTCAAAATATTGCTACTGTTTTCTCTGTTACCTGTGTTACTCATTCCATATCTCTTCAGCACCTATGAAAATCAGCCCTACCTACGTTTCCACTACCCAAAATCCCAAACTATCACTACATAAATATCAAACAATACTGACCATTTCATAATTCCCCACATACCTGACCACACCATTCCTAAAAACTACCAACCGATTAGACCCAGGTATATCAGCCCCAAAACTACACATTACTAAAAATTTAAACACAAAATTATGAAACTCATAGTTAGCTTACATTACAGCCTGACAACGGATGGAGACATCTACCCAAACCCTGGCCCATCTCCACCTGCTGATTCCAGTTCCCAAACTAATATTCCTTCTAACATAACACTGGCTAGTAGCCCCCCTTATTCTCTTCTGACCTGCCAACTAAACATCAGAAGCATAAACAATAAGGTCCATAATCTGCATGCCCTCTTAGCATTTTACTCCCCCGATGTATTATGTCTTACAGAGACCCAGCTAAAACTGGTAACTAAAGACAATGAGGTAATACCACCATGGTACGACATACTTAGATTAGATCGTACTACTAGGAAGGGTGGTGGGATAGCTGTACTCTATAAAAATACACTAGATGTTACTATGGTCTTCCTACAACCACCCCAGTTTAATACTGCAGAAATTCTTATTACCAAACTACAGATTAACAATAACAAATGCATAAACATTGTCTGTGTTTCCATTCCCTAGGTAATAATACAAATAACCTAGAGGACATCCTCCACTGGTTATCCAGTACCTACCCCCAAGAAACTATGGAACTTGGAGATTTTAATATTGATTGGAAGACCTGGTGCTCGGAATCTCCTACAACCCATGTCAACCTACATGGTTTTACTCAGCTCATATCCTCACCCACCAGGATAGGCAAACCCAGTAACAAAGACAGTATCCTAGATTGGATACTTAACTGCCACCCCTATATGTACAAGTCAGGGACCCTCCCAGATGACCTAAGTGACCACTTTCTTACATGCATTATCAAGCACAAGGTGGACAACCCCCACCAGACCACCTTTAAAACCATCAGAAATAATAAGAACTTCAATTCCACCAATTTTCAAAATGAACTTAAAGCTTGCAATTGGTCAATCCTAAAGCATCTTTCACTGGATGATGCAGTAGCATACTTTAATTCCATATTCTTTACTATTCTTGATTCTCATGCTCCTGCTCGCTCCATTAGAACCAAAACAAAAACTGCCCCGTGGCTCTCAAAAGAGACTAAATCTAAAATCAAAGCTAGAAATAAGGCATGGGACAAATGGCGTGCCACAAAAGACCTACTAGATCAACGCAGATACTGAGAGAGTTAAGGGCTCACAGAAAAAAAATCTACTATACTACACAAATATCCTTCTACCATCTTCAACAAAAAGATCACAACAAACCTCAAAGGTTTTGGGCAGGAATACACAAACTTCTTCACCCAGGACAGTCCTCCACTCCTACCCATCAGCTTCCAACAATAAATCCCCAGATGATATTGCAAATACCTTCAACAGTTTCTTCACAGAGACTATCCAATCCCTAGCCAGCCAACTGGCACCCAGCTGCTCCAACTCAAATTCTGCCACAGCCAATACCACGCTTTGCTTTAGCTTTCATCCTGTTTCTACATCACTTATCAGATGTCTAATTAAGAAATTAAAAACAACTACTCTAGCATCTGATCTCCTCCCACCAGAGTATCTGCAAAAAGCAGCAAATGCCATAGCTTTCCCCATCTCCATCATAATCAACAGAACCTTATCTGAAGCCACCATCCCCTCCATTTGGAAAATATATCATGTAATAACACTCCACAAAGGAGGCAGCTCCTTCGAACTGTCAAACTTTAGACCCATAGCTATTCTGTCACCACTGGCTAAAATTATGGAAAAGTGTGTCCATAAACAACTTATGCATTACCTTACCCAGAATAAACTGTTGCCAACTCTCTCTACAGTTTTAGGCCACACCACAGTACCACCTCACCCCTCCTATCCTAACACCATAAACCATAATCGAAATAATAGCAAGCATTCCTCAGCCCTCTTTTTAGATCTCTCCAAGGCCTTCAATATGGTCAACCACCAAATACTCATGCACACCCTTAAGACATTCTCACTAAATAGCCATACACTTCAATGGTTTCAATCTTACCTGTGTGGTAGACAACAAGCCGTCTTATGGCAGGACAAACTATCAACCCATCTACCCGTCACCCTAGGTGTCCCCCAGGGCTCCATACTAGGATCCTTTATTTTATCTGTCTTTATTAATGACCTTCCCACTGTCATCCCAAATGCTACCTGTATCCAATATGCGGATGACTTCACCTTGATTTGTTCAGCCACCTGCCCGACAGATCTAATGACATTAACCAGAATACTTTCAATATAGTTGAAAACTGGCTCTCTAACAGTCAGCTGATACTAAACCCTAACAAAACAAAGTTGCTTCTTTTCTCCCCCACTTGTAAGTCTTCCTCACTACTCTTTACCATAAAATCTAATAATGGTACCATTATCTCCTCAGATGCTCAAACCAAACTCTTGGGCGTCACAATAGACAACACCCTCACATTTGATATCCATGTCAATCAAACTATCAAAACCATTAACAAAAAATTTGGCTCCCTCTATAAGATCAAACCTTTCCTTACTCCATTTGCTAGGACTGCTATTGCTCATTCCCACTTACTCTCCACTCTTCTCTACGCCTCCCCTCTACTCAGTAACTTGAACAAATCCACTCTTAGCAAACTCTCCAGCTGTTATAACCACACTGCTAGATTTGGAACTGGCATGGCCTATAGGACCCACCATAGTCACAATCTAAATCTTCTGGGGTGGCTAGAATGGCCTAGCCTACTTCAGTACAACCAGCTTATAATTGCCCATAAAGTTCTCAACCACCGTGATAATACACCTGCACTTAAAAATATCATCAACCCTTATAGCAACCTGAGGTCGCTTCACTCTTCTAATAAACTACTGGTTCAAACATCCAAAATCAACAACTCTACTGGGGACTCTGCTAACTCTGTTGGCAAAATTTGGAACTCTCTTCCTGCTGATCTTACTCTTGAACCCTCTCTTACTCAGTTCAAAAAAAGCTTCAAGCTATACTTTAAAACTCACTGGCTATGTCCTTGTTCAAAACCCGACTAGATCCTCCTCTATAGTCTGTAATTATGTTACATTGCCTAGTCAGTTTGTCAATATTGTTTTAAAAATGCAAGAGTATATCACCTGCTTGCTCAAATGGAGCCTGTAAACTGTGCATAACATGTAATAATTTTATGAATTTTACTGTAGAGGTTCATAGGTTCACAGATTAGTACTAGGCTAACTGCACTTGCAAGCCATTTTAAGCCTAGCCAATTATCCCTTATGAGACTCAAACCCTGCACCTTGTGTTTGTAAGGCGAACACCTTAACCATTAGGCCACCCTCCCATGTTCTACCTTGGAGCTTTTCTCCTCAGGCCTCCACTGAAAATGGACATGTATCCAGTCGGACTATCCTGGTCAACAAATGTAAAAAAATAAATAAATAAATAGGTGCTGCTCTTTTTTTCCTTTCTTTATCCCTTCTATCTTTCTTCTTGTTTAGTTTTAAGAAATGTAGGCACTGCAATGTAAAAAAAAAAAAAAAAAAAAAAAAAAGCCTGGTTAAAAGAGCATGACAAAAGAAAAAATAATGTGCTTTTTCTCATTTCTGCATGGGGGAATGACTACATTAAAGACCTTAGATTGATTTAGTAACAATTTTAAGAGAAAGCAAGTAAATGAAAGAAGAATACTGAATAATATAAAACTTTTTTTCTGGCAAATGAATGTATGCTTAGTAGCAATTTTGTATCTGGCCCTCATGTCTCAATGTAAACAATGTGATAAAGAAACCGACTGTCTGGTTCTCTTGTCTCCATGAAGACAATCTGATAAACTGGCTGTCTGGTTCTAACATTTCCATGGAGACAATCTGATAAAGAGAATCTGGTTACAGTCTGGTGGAGAGTGACTGGCTGAGAAAAAATAAAAAGATAATCTGGCTAGGAGATAATGCTCTCTGAATGCATTCAGGGGTTTTCCTAGCTGGGACAGCTATAAAGATAAGACAAAACCAATTAGCACTTAGTAGAAGCACAGGCTGAACCATGCATCTTATCAAGAATAACTTTTGTTTTAGGTTAACGCAGGTCTGTCAGTGTGGCTTGTCAGTTTGGGGCATTTGCTCCTATTAGGAAGATAAAACTTCAATATATGAAGATGTTTACAGCTTTGTGAGTTAGACTTAGGGGTTATTGAGTTTTCTTTTTTGAGGGCTTTCAATACAACATAACAATGTTGTAAGATGTGACATAGCCTCAGATGGGTATGACAAGAAACAACTATATAAAAGTTCAACCTGCCAAACAGTGTATGCATGTAACACAAAAGGTGGAACTAGACATTTAACAAGAAGGTGTTACACATGTTGCTCCTTTGGCTTTTCCCGGTTAGGGGTCGCCACAGCGGAACTCGGGTCCGCTAATGATTGGCAGTAGATTTTCACTGTGCTGAGGTGCCAGCTCGACGCCCAACCTTCAACGAAGGCACACCCATTCATGCATGTCTTTCGAATGCCACTCGACCACGGGGAGGACATGCAGACTCCACACAGAAGGCGCTCCAGCCGAGAATCGAATGGGAAAACCTCTTGCTGTGAGGCGACAACACTACCGCTGCACCACCGCGGCTTGAAGGTGTTATACATAAAGGGTGGAAATAATAACTTTTTAATAAAATCAAACTTTCTGTAATGTCTTTAAATGTCAATGGTCTCACAGATAAATACAAAAAAAGAAAGAATAGTGAACTATATTAAAAATGTAGATTGCAAACAGCTATGTACAGGGGACACACTTGGAAAGAACTGAACATGTGAATTTGATAAAGAAAGGTTTTCAGGATGGTTATTCAGCAGAATATGTGGGATAAAGAAAAGAGGAGTACTTGTATTAATTGCAAGAGGAGCTCCAATCATGATAGAAGAGGATAAAAAAGATAATTATGACAGATTTGTAGTGCTAAAGGACTACTGGCAAGGGGGGAGGAGGATTGCACTGGCATGTATTGATATTCCACCTAAAACTGCTAAAATGGAGCTTGAAATATTTGGGAGAAATAATCAGTTTACTGCAAGGAATATTACTTATAGGTAGGGACTGGAATTCGATTTTCAGGAGTGAGGATGTACCTGGGGGCTGAGAAGAGAAAGTATAACAAAGGAGGGTAGATTTTTGAAAAAAATTATGAAAATATTTGGCATTTATTTATTTATTTTATTTATTTACATTTGCTGACCGGGAGTGTCCGACTGGACGTAGGTCCATTTTCATTGGAGGCCCAGGGAGAAAAGCTCCACAGTTAAAATATTCAGAGTTACATTGGCTTTACATAGCGATTAACAATTTGATTAACATAGCAATTAATTACAAACATGGTTACAGATGAAGAACACAGTACATCAGTAGACAACTAGAATCTTTATCTGCGAAGTACATAACAGACATTAACAACTGTTACAATAAGAAGTTCCTGCTGTATAATAAGTAGTAGGCTTATGAGCATCCGAGCTTGCTATAATCAAGGTAGTTAGTGGGGTGGAAAGAAAGGTATTGGTTGGATGGGGTGGGTGATATTAGAGTGGGAGTTGCAAGGGCATAGCCAGCATGTTTTTAGGTGTGCTTTTAGCAAAGTTTTGAAGTGGGTGCATAATGGTATGGAGGTAATTGTGGGTCGGAGGGAGTTCCATAATTTGGCAATGGTGCAACAGAATAGTGCTTCACCAGCAGAGTTATTGGCTTTAGTGATCTGCAAGTGATTTTTGTTGCTGGATCTTAGTGGTCAGGTGGTGCGATAGGGTTGGAGTAGATTCTGGAGGGATGGAAAATTTACTGGATGGTTTACTAGTTTGTGGGCGAGTGAGAGTTGATACCACTGAGGGAGGTGAGGGAGTTCAAGCCAGCCCAGTTCAGCAAGTGAGAGACAGTGGTGACGACGGTAGGATGCCCCTGTGGCGAATTTGGCAATTTTGTTCTAGCAGGTCTCTAGCTTGTTTAGATTGCATTGCCTTAGGTTGGTATATATTTGGAGAGGCATAAAGTAGGGTGGAGATAAGGTGGGAATTTGCTACTGAAATCTTTGCTGCTTTGGTGAGAAGTTGCTTATTTCTGTATAACGTTCCTAGTTTTCTGTGGACTTTTTTTATGGTCATGGATATGTGAATGTCATATTTTAGTTTATTGTCTATTTCCACTCATAGCAATTTGGTGTGTCCTGTTGGGTGTACAGTGGTGTTGCCTTTTGCTGTCATGGTAAAGTGAGAGTTGTTTTGAGTATGTTTGGTGGGTTGGAAGATGAGTAGTTTAGTTTTGTTTGGGTTGAGTATTAACTGGGTATCGGATAACTAAGTTTCAACAGAGGAAAAGGCTTCCTGTGTGACGTTTTGCAGTTTGGGTAGGGACTGGGCTGAGCAGATGATGGTTGAGTCATCTGCATATTGTATGTGTGCGCCATGTTTGGGGGCAGAGGCTAGATTATTGGTGAAAATAGAGAAGAGTAGGGGTCCAAGGATGGATCCTTGGGGAACCCCTACAGAGACAAGTAGTTGGGGAGATATGTCATTCTGCCATACAATGGACTGCTGGCGGTCAGACAGGTAACTCTGAAACCAGTTGGTGACTGATTAAGAGAAGGATAGGTTATTGAGGATAGAGATTAGTTGTTTGTGTGGGACCATGTCAAATGCTTTAGAAAAGTCTAGGAAAGTAGCAGAGGAGAGATAGCCATTGTTTTTATGCTGAAGGATAGTGTTAGTAAAGGAGAGTAAGGCAGTGGTGGTGCTATGGTTTGGTCAGAAACCATGCTGAGTATTGGAAAGGAGGTTGTTAGTAAGGAGGTAGTCTGAGACCTGAGAGTGAATGCATCTCTCTAGTATTTTGGAGAGTGGAGAGAGAATAGCTATGGGGTGGTAAGTGGTTAGTTCTGTGGAGGGGCCGCCTTTGTGGAGGGGAATTATATGTGAAACTTTCCCAAGTGTGGGAACGTAACTTTCTGACAGAGATTGGTTAATCAAGATGGATACTGGCTAGGCCAGAACATCAGCTGCGATTTATTTGTAGGTATTCACTTGGGAGGTTGTCTGTTGCTAATTTGATGGGCTTAAGTTTAGTTAAGAGTTTTTTTATGTTGGAGGTAGGTACAGGAGAAAAAGAGAAGGTAGTGGGGAGATTACTAGTTGAAGGTGTGGGTTGGAGGGGAGGGGGGTTGTGTTGTTTAGCTACTGATAGTATGGTTTGTGTGAAGTGTATGTTGAATTGTAGCAATATTTTCGGAGGAGTGAGGGATGTTAGTTATGAGGAGGGGTACTGACTTTACCTGGGTGGAGGATGGAGTTTATGGAGGACCAGAATTGTTTGGGGTTGTGTTGGGAGGAGTCTAGGGCAAACTGGTAGTATTGGAATTTGTCCTGATTTATTAGCTTTTTGACTCTATTGCGTAGTTCTAGGAATTTCTGTCTAGTTGAGGGGGTTTTGGTTTTACGCCAGTGCTCCCAGGCTTTATCCCTGTTTTTCATTTCTGACTTAGTGGTTTTCTGTAGCCATGGGGAGATTTGTACTTTAGTTCTGGAAAGCCTTATGAGAGCATGGTAATTAAGGTTGCTCAGGAAGGTAGTATTAAAAATTTCAACTGCGTCATCAAGACTGAGGTACTTTAGAGGATGCCAGTTACATTCTTTGAGGAGAGAAGATGAAAGTGAGTGGGTTAAAGTTTAGTTTTTTTACGTATTTGACGGTAGATGACAAGTTTAGCTTGGTATAGGCATTTTTTGAGTAGGAATGCTGGGGAGTGATCACGGAGGCTATCTGATAAGCAGCCTGTTATATATGACTGGGGGCTCTTACTGACTAGTATCCAATCCAGGGTAGTGTGCTTGCTGGAGTTTTTATTTACCCTGGTTGGCGACTGGACTAGTTGGGTGAAGCCATGAAGGTTTACATGATGGGTTGGATGGTTGCCACAACAGGACTGCCAGTCAATACTGAAATCACCTAAAATTATAGTTTCTTGGGGGAGATGGTGGGTAGACCAGCTGAGGAGGTTTTCTAGTGGTGGGATGTTTTGGCCAGGTGGGAAGTAGCATCCAATTATGTTGATGGCTTTGTTTTGCTTTATTTTGAGGTTGGTATATATTATTTCTTCACTGCCTATTTGTGGAGCTGATGATTTTAAGATCTGGATGTTTAGATGCTGCTTAAATATTATAGCTACACTGCCTCCTTTCTTGTTTAGCCGGTCTACTGTTAGTATGCCGTAACCGGTAGGGAGAATTTGCTCACTGGTAATGTGAGGTTTTAGCCAGGTTTCTGTCAGGATGACTATATCTGGGGAGTACAAGTCTACGGTGGCATGGAGTTCATGGACTTTGTTGGATATACTTCTAATATTTAGGCTTAGTAGTTAGTAGGGTTACTATGTTAAGTTGTAGGGATGCTTTATGTTTGAGTAATATAGCTGGTAGAATATGCGGGGGTACATAGGGATGGTTCTAGAGTTGGTGAAAGGGGAGCTGAGTGAGGGTGAGACAGGAGTGGTGGTGTGAGTAGTAGTACAGTGGTAGTGGTTGAGCGGGGAAATGATGGAGTTTTGGTAGGATGTAAGATATGCAAGGAGAGTGCATGCAGTGAGCATAGGTAAGGTATTCTTGTACATGTTAGCTGAGGAGGAGTGATAGTAGTGGGAAGATGAAGGAGGTAGTGTTGGGTTTAGCGCTGTGGTTGACTATTAGAAAGATGGGAGAGGTTTGTGAGTGTAATAAAGGTAGGATCACTGGGGGCAGGAGGGAATAGGGGGAAGGGTGGGGAGAGAAGCGGGTAGAGACCCTGTTAGTTGCTCTTAAGAGGGGGCTGGAAACAATCAGGTAACAGAGTAAACTGATAAATGAACATATGAAAGTGAATGTGGAGACTCAGGTAGGTACCCTGTATTTCCACAAACTATCAGTTAGCTGTGCCCCAGTTCAGGCAGTTTTAATAAGTTCTATGGCAGAGCCGAGCATGAGGTGCTCAAAGGGTGGTTGTAGTTTTAAAACTGGTGCCTGCCACAGGTAATATTTCTTAACTTTGGGATTGACTTAAGGTAATAAACAGGGAAGGGGGAGGGGGAGAACAAGAACAGGGTGTGAGCAGGCAGTTCTTTTGTACTGCTGCTAATGAGCCAAAGCAAAGACAAGTTTGTGTTTAAGAAACAATCAGAAGTGACCAAGGACTGCTCTGAAACTGTAAGTCATTTTTTAACCATTTCTCAGGTGGAAAAACAGGATAACCTTGTATCAGTAGGCTACTGTGGTCTCCGTTTAAATTAACAAACACACGGTATTTATCAGTTATGGATACTATTTGCTAACAGAAGGGAAGAAGAGAGAAAATGGAAGATGAGAGTGTGTGTGTGTGTGGGGGGGGGGGCTGCTTACAAGCCAAAGCAGAATGCTCTCCAGGGGAAAATGAATATTGGCTCAAACAGGTAGACACATACTCAAAGTTAACTTTAGCTGTTTGCAGACAGTTCATACCTGGACTGCGCTTTTCTTATAAGAATGGCATGGAAGATGTGAATTCATTAATGAGAGTTCGGAGTGAATTTACATATTATTCCCAAGATACAAAAGCTGGGCTATGCTAGACAGAATTTACATTTCACAGGAACATGTGCATTTAATTGAAGGTCTTAACACACAACCAATAACTATTTCAGATCATTCGCCAACAATAACTAAAATAAAAACACAGGGTAATGAAATAAAAATGAGACACTGGCGCTTTCCCACCTATCTGTTGAAAAGAGAGGAATTTAAGGAATGGGTAGTGGAGATTACTCAGGAGCTATTTCAGAGGATAGAAATTACTTCTGAAAATATAGCTAGAGAGTGGGATAAAATTAAGGTGGAGTTTAAAATAGGGTGGAAATAAAAGAAAGGGAGCTATGGTTAAGAAGCAACAAGAATTATTTCAAGGGACTGACAAATGTTAAAGTACTACAGAACAGGGGAATCTTACAGAACAAGATCAACTGCAGAAATTTAAGTAGAAAATAAGGGATTACCTCAATAAAATGCACAAGTTTAGCAAGACTGCTGTTAAGCAACTGATTTTTGATAACACTACAGCACAAAAACTTTTAGCACAACGAATCGGGCAATAGAAAGTAGAAAGGGCCGTTGCCAAGCTTATGGAACCTATAACAAGGAAGGTAACAAGATATCCTGTAGAGGTATTAGAAATATTTCGGAAATTCTATGAAAGTCTGTATAAAGCAGAGAAATATGGAAATAAAAGATACAAATGGAAATGTTTATGGAAGAATTAAATATGCCAAGGTTAGAGGTAGATGAGGCTCAATTACTAATGGCTAGGATAGGAGGGGATGAGATAAAAATTGTTATATATAACCAATCTACAAAGTCCCCAGAAATCGATGGTATTTCTGTGGATATTTGGAAGCTAGGAGGGAAAAAACTGATAAACATCTGGAACGTTTGGTTTAACAGTATTTTAAGAGAAGTATCAACATCCTGGAAAAAAGCAGGGGTAGCTGTAATACCTAGAGGGTAAAGATCCAGCTTGATACGGGCCCATTTCAATACTAAACCATGATTATAAATTGTTTTGTTTATAATGGCTAAAAGAATGGCAAAAGTATTGCAAAAATTGATAGATATGGATCAATATGGTTTTTGTGGAGGGGAGGCAAAAATCTGATAACATTAACAGAACACTGATGATCCACAGGGAAGCAGAATGCAAGAAAATACCATTGTTGTTTGGTGGGTCTTGATGCAGAGAAAGCATTTGACAGAAAAAGCTGGGACTTTATGAGCAGGGCAATGGCAGCATTTGCATTTCCTGAAAAAAATTATAAGGTTGATTAGCAGGATCTATGATGGATTGGAGGTGAAAATTAAAGTGGATGGGGTCCTCTCTGATAATTTCTGGTCAAATAGCGGAACCAAGCAGGGGTGTTCTCTTTCCCCTTTCTTATTTGCATTATATTTAGAACCATTGGCAAAGAAAATAAGGGGCTCAGAAATTCAAGGATACAATTTGTATGATAGTCAAGAAAAGCTGTCTATCTGCACTAAATATTATTTTCTACCTGAGAAAACCAGTACGAGACATAGCATTTTTGTGGAACACTGAGACAGTTTCAAATCTTTTTGGGATACAAAATAAAGCTAAAACAAAGGCAATAGTGGTAAATTATGTACCCACATATGATTCAGCAATATCCATATTTATGGAGCCATGACAAAATGAAGTATTTAGGAGTATGGATTAAAATTATTCTGGTGTGGCAACTAAGGATAAGTGGGAAGAGACTAAACAAAAGATGATACAAAAACTCAGAAAACAGATGCTTTTACAATGGATATAGATAGTAAGATACAAGCAGTTAAAATGCTTTTAGCCCCATTAGTCTTATACACAGGTCGGGGATATTTTTTATCAACCACAGAAGATGTTCTGGGTAGCAACTAAAACTGAATAACTTTATCTGGGAGGGGAAGATAACAAGAGTCAAGTGGGATAAGCTGATTCTTCCAGAACAGGGTGGATTGGGACTACCCAATATGAAGGGGTATTTCAGAGCTACACAATTAAGGCTCCTATACATAGCACAAGCTGAAAGGGATGATGATGAAACGGGGAGAAGCTCAAGAATCAAGGACAGATTGGGATTTTCAATGCAGCCCTGTAAGGAAATTAACAATAATCATACAGAATATTATATCTATAAAGTAGCAGAAAGTATTCTAAGAAGTAAGCCAACATGGGAATGGAGAAAGATTCTGCCGATAGGAATGACTGCAATTAGGGATACAGACAATTGGCAAGAGAAGGCTGGATTTTATTGGAGAAAACTGGCAAAAGAACCAATGTATTGGGAGGGAATGACTAGTGAGAGAAAGATGACAGAATGGGAAAACGCCTAGAATTTATTTGGACTGCAGGTTAGAGATTGCCTTCCCTATTAAGGACTGCTATCGGAGTATAGGCAAAGAGAAATAAATGGGGGGGGGGTCTTAAATGAAAGACTAGCACTAGTAGAGTTTTTAGTGAAATTTAGAACAGAAGCTGCCATTAAAAAAAGGAATACTTACTTACAGCATGTATAACATTGCATGATAACTATAAGAATCAATCAGAGGAGGATGGAAAGGATTACGAAGAGAGCTTGGATAAGCAATTCAAAAAGAAACAATGGGAGGATATATGTATGTCTCCCAAATATGCAACAAAACGTAGAATATTTAGGATTTTTGCTTGAAAATGTTTACAAAGACATTTATATCAGAAGTAGACTCCAGAGATTTTTTTCCTCAGGTAGACAGCAAATGTTGGAGGTGCGATAGGGAAGAAAGAGGTAACTGGGTAAATATTTTCTGCGAGTGCAGTGAGTTGGCAGACTTTAAGGATTCCCAGTGGAATGCACTGTCGGAGATGCTGGGTGGGCAGATTGGTGTGATAAGGGACATGATTCTTCTGAGCTAGGATACAGATTTAGAATTACCTAGACATGGTAAGGCCTTGCTGTGTCTAATTATAGTGGCTGCCAAAAAAGCAATTACTAGAAAATGGAAATCAGAATCTAAAACAACTATACTAGATGTAGTAAATATAGTAACAGAGATTAAACAACTGGAACTGAGATCTTTAGAAAAGGGTAGGAGCAAAGTACTTAGGAAAAAAATTGGAATTGTTGAAAAATACATACAGGGGAGGGGTGAGGTTTAAAAGAAGGCAGGACTTAAATGAGGTATGTAATGTCTGAAAATGACTGGGTAGATAAGTGATGTATAATGTTTGCAACTGGGAGTGCGTTAGTATGGTTTGTGATGTAAAATTCTTATAACTAGGATACTGCCTGTCTGGACTGTTTTCATTTACATAAATGTATGACTGCCTATGTCATAAGTGATGGTTTAATAAAGATGTTTTTTGTTTTAAAAAAAAAAAAAAAGCAGCATAGCTGGAACGCTACACATTGTGGAACAAGTATGCAAAATGTGGATCACCTACTATACATTTATTAAGAACTTCAGCTAGAAAGCTCACAGGATGGTTAAAAACTGTATTTTTTCGGGTCTACTTCAATAGACCGACTTACCTACACACAACGAAGCAGATATAACAGAGATGACAACTCAAAAGATCGTAATTTTAGCATGGGAAAAGAGTCGGTTGGCCAACATGGTGACCTTTACCCTTTTCTACATTGTAGTGTGATCTTGGATTTGGTATAGTAGAGGGGGTGTGTGAGGGGTGAAGCCCCCTATATGGGGGTGTGGGAGGGGAAGCCCCCCACTTGGATAGGTTTAATTTAAATGTGGTCTGTTTTCATGGTGTTGGTGGACAACTTTTAGTTATGTACTCACCATAACTTCAGATGTTTGGGATCCATCTCGCCTACATTCTGACTGATGGGTTCGGAGCCGATCCCTCGGCTCCGACTCGGCACGCTTATGCCAAAGAGCGAAGTCTCTTATTGGCTGAGCTTACTATATCCCAGGATGCACCACTACCAGTCCCCCAGATCTAGTCTGTCCGCATACATGCACACATGCACACACTGCTTATATAACATCGTCAGATGAAACAAGATAAAAACAGTAGAACTCAAAACCGTTCAATCTCTTCTGATCTCCAAGGCAGGGGGAAGGAGGGTGGGTATTAGGAATGTAGGCGAGATGGATCCCAAACATCTGAAGTTATGGTGAGTACATAACTAAAAGATGTTATGTGATCCTATCTCGCCTACATTCTGACTGATGGGACAGCGTCCCTAGCACCTGAATCCTGGGTGGCTCACTGGAAAACACTCCTGAGTACCGTGGAACCAAATGATGCTCGCCCTTTAGATGCCACATCCAATTTATAGTGGGAAATGAAAGTGTGCGGGTTGGACCAAGTAGCCGCAGCACAAATCTCAGAAATAGCGAGCTTGGAATGAAAGCAATAGAGGTAGCCATAGCTCTGGTAGAGTGAGCTTTGATAGATGTTGTAAGTTGCTTATTTGAAGAGGAATAAGCCTGAGTTATGCAATCTCTAATCCATTTGGAAATAGTAGCTTTAGTGAAGGTTTTACCCAATTTATTATCTGAAAAGGACACAAACAATTGGTCTGTTTTTCGAATTTGTTGAGTCCTGTCTAGATAGAAGCGCAATTGCCTGTGAACATCCAATTTATGCAAGGTGTATTCCGCTTCATTTGAAAATTTTGGAAAGAAAACTGGTAGCTCTAGAGATTGTTGGAGACAGAGATTAGAACAAACTTTTGGAACAAAAGATGGATTAGGCCTAAGTGATACTCTATCCTTGTGAAAAATCAAGTACGGTGGTTTGATAGATAGGGCTTGAAGTTCTGAAACTCTTCTTGCAGAGGTAATTGCAACTAAGAAGGCAGTTTTCCAAGACAGATATTTCAACTCACATGTAGCAGCCGGTTCAAAAGGGGAAGATGTTAAGGCACGGTACCAAATCAAGATCCCACGGAGGCGCAGGATGAAAAACTGGGGGTCTTAACAGCACAGCACCTTTCATGAAAGTTTTACATAATCTGCTGCTCATCAACGGTGGGTCTATGGATTCGTGAAATTTGGAGATAGCTGCTAGTTGGACTTTAATAGTAGAGACTGAAGATCCTTGATTAAACAAGGATGTTACAAATTTCAAGACCTCTGGTATCGGGGCAGTAATAGGGTCTAAGCCTCTGAGTTGAGCCCAGATAGCAAACCTCTTCCACTTACTGAGGTACAATTTCTTAGTGGTGGGTTTGTGGGCCGAAGATAAAATGTGAATAACTTCCGGGTCTAAGGTGTGATTTCTGACTAAGGTCGGAAGTGGAGGAGCCAAGCTGTTAATTTCAAAGTGTGAAGGGACTGGTGCTGTTGTCCCGACTGATGAATCAGCAGGTCTGGAGTTAGATCCAAAAACCAAGGATCGTCCAGAGCATATTTCTTTAGGTAGGGGAACCATACCTGACGAGGCCAGTACGGAGCAATTAGAATCATTGTGGACCCCAATTGGGAAGCTTTCTGGATGACTTTGGGGAGGAGTGGAACCGGAGGAAAAGCATAAAGTAGTCCTGTTGGCCAAGGTTGGACTAGAGCATCCGTAGCTGCCTCCCCCTGACGCGGAGTCAAGGAAAAGAACCTTTTGCACTTTGTGTTTTGTGGTGTTGCAAACAGGTCGCAGCACGGGGTCCCCCATCTTTTGAAAACCTGAGCTGCTACTGTTTCGTTCAGGGACCACTCGTGAGGAGAGAGAATCGTTCTGCTTAATCTGTCTGCCAATATATTGGATTTTCCTGGAATGTGGGTCGCTACCAGGAAGCGGTTGGTAGCTACAGCCCATTCCCACACCCTCATGGCCTCTCTGCAAAGGTGGTAAGATCTGGTCCCTCCTTGTTTGTTTAGATACCAGACCACCGACATGTTGTCTGTGTGGATAGCGATAATGCCTTGAGGGAGAAACTTGTGGAGGGCTTGTAGGGACAGAAGTACAGCCCTCATTTCCAATACATTGATATGGAGAAAAGTTTCGTCTGGAAGCCAAGAACCCTGAACTAACCTGCCCAGACAATGTCCCCCCCACCCCGTCTGGGAGGCATCCGTTGTCAAGGTGGCCACTGGAGGGGGTATAACAAAAGGTCTTCCCTGATTCAGATTGGATGGCTGAAGCCACCAGCGGAGGTCCCGTTTGCACGTTTCTGTAATCAGTATGAGATGATTGAGGGGGAGATCCTGAAAAGACCATTGTGTCGATAATAGCCACTGAAGAATCCTCATGTGCAATCTTGCCAGCGGAACTAGGAGAACCGTGGCAGACATTGAACCTAAAAGTTGCAGGACCAACCTGGCTGGGGCTTTGGATCTTGGAAGCAGGGCTCGGACTTGACCTTGTAATGTTTGAATCCTTTCGGTAGGAAGGAAGATGCGCATCAATTTTGAGTCTATCTCTGCTCCTATGAATCTTATGCACTGAGAGGGCAGCAAGACAGACTTTGACCAATTGAATGCAATTCCCAGGGAAGCACCCAGGGAGATGGTGGCTTGTAGGTTGTCTAGTAGTAGATGCCTGGTGGTGGCAGTCAGGAGCCAGTCGTCCAGATAGGGAAACACTTGGAATCCGAGACTCCTCAGGTGAGCAGTCACTACTGCCAAACACTTGGTGAACACCCTGGGGGCTGTGGTGAGACCAAAGGGCAGTGCACAAAATTGGAAATGACTGTCTCCCAGGCTGAAGCGCAGATACCTCCTGGACGCCTGATGTATCGGTATGTGATAATAGGCGTCCTTGAGATCTATGGAGCACATCCAAACATCCTTCTCCAACAATGGGAGAATGGATTGTAAAGTGACCATTCGAATTTGGACTTCATGACGGACTGGTTTAGTTTGCTGAGATCCAATATGGGTCTCAGGTCCCCTGTCTTTTGGCACTAAAAGAACCTTGAGTAATTTCCGGATCCGATCTGGTCTGTGGGGACCGGTTGGATGACTCCTTTTCTAGCAGCTTTGAAGCTTCTGCGGCTGCAATTTCCCTTTGACTGGGTGGTGGGTCCGGGATTTTTTGGACGGTGGGGGTGAGTGTGTGAAGGGAATGGTGTAACCTCCGGCAATAATCCGAAGCACCCATCTGTCCTGAGTAATAGACTCCCAGGCTTTTAGGTGCTTGGCAAAACGGCACCCGACTGGCTCCGGAGCAGCACAGCCGGGCAATCCCTCATGAAGTGTGGGAGGCTGAAGAGCCACGAAAGGACTCACGGTCTCCAGTGTTGCGGGGCCCTCTGCCACCTCTGGGACGGCGTCTCCCAGAAAAATTTCCCCGTCCTCTGCCTCTGGAAGGGGAATCTTCCTGCTGTGGAGGAAAGAACTTCTGTGATTTGCGGAACCACATCTTCCCTCCTCTTTTAGCCTTGGGATAAGGCCAAAAGGGAGTTGAATAACGTGCTCCTACGGCAGATAAAGTTTTTCCCTCTTGCTCACAGCGGGTAAGAGTGTCTTTTATCTTGGGTCCAAACAAAGAGGACCCATCAAAGGGAGCGTCGGCGAAGGAAGACTTGAAGGTCTCCGCGAAATGACACAAACAGAGCCAGGCTTGTCTCCGTAGAGCCACGCCTGTGCCTGCCGCTCTGCCCCTTCGGCCGCATATGAAATGAGCCTCATGGACGAGTTAGAAATCGAGGTAAGGATAGCCAACTGAGAGCTAACCGACTGGGCTAGCTGCTCAGGTAGGTTACCTGAGAGGGAATCTGACAGCTCCTTGACCAGATCCCTCTGTAGTCTGGTGAAATGTGCCAAATAATTCAGGGACCTTAGAGTAAAGGCCGCTGAAGTCAGGGTGTGCTTCCCGTACCGGTCCATGCTCCTAGACTCCTTATTAGGAGGATGGACGGACGTTGAAGCCTCTGCCACGTCCTGCTGTGTAGCAGATGCCACCACCATGGCATCTACAGCCACGCCTTTCGTCAAGAACTCCTTCTCGGGTGGGGCAGACAAAAATTTGTTAGGGCGAGAAGGCACTGGTTCCACAGTATCTGGATGTTCCCACGCCCTCCGACAAACCAAATCCAGGAGCTCGTCGAAGGGCGGAGACACCCAGGAGGCGGAGGGCTGAGCCCCAAAGGCCTTGAGAAGCACTGACTCATCAGCAGAGGGGGGTTTGGATATCCAGCCGCCTCGTTGCTTAAGGATCTCTAGAATTTCTGCAAATGAGACATCATCCGAGGACGACTTTGGTGACCCCTCCGCATCATCAAGATCAGTGTCCGATGTAAGAGACTCGGGGGAGTCCACGTGCTTCCTCTTGCACGATCTCTTCCTTGGGGGCTCCTCCGAAGAACCCTCAGGAGGAGGGGAACCCCCAGTGGGGGTAACCTCAGGCCCCGGGGCTCCGCTGCCTAGAGACAGGGGAACTGCCAAAGACCCAGTCTCCATGCCCAGGGAAGGTGCCGGTAAAGCCGTAGAGATGGCCGAAGAAGACTTGGCCAAGGCACTCCTCATAGCTCTGAAAGCCGGACCCCCGGAATCCTGGGAGTGTCCGGTCCCCGGAGCCATGATAGCAGACGGAAGTCCTGCAGCCGAAGCACCGAGAGGGAGGCTCGGAACCGACAGCATTGGTCCCGAAACGTCACCCCCGGGTCCGGCCGAAGAAGTCCGCGTGCTAAACTCGGACCCGAAGGCCGGGGTTGGAGTAAGGGTCGGAGCCGACCCTAGGATCTCCACTGGCTCCATCAGCACCTGCTCCGACGGAGCCGAAATGGTCGGAGGAGGAATGGCAATGGAATGGGCTATCGGCTCCGAAGCCAATTGGGTTGGAGCCGAAACAAATTTTTGAAAGACTGGGGACTGGAACAGTCTTTGGAGCACCCTGTCTATGTCCGAATCTGACATCCTCGATGACCTAGAGGAGACGAGCGGGTCCGAAGAGGCCTCTCCAACGGCCCCAAGGGACTAGGGGACCGGCTCGAGGCGACACGATAACTATCGGCGCCGAAGGAATGCACAAACCAGTTTCCATCGGTGCGAGGAGGACTTAGGCGCCGAGGAGGAAGTGTCTGGCGGACAACCTTCATCGGCTCCGAGATCAGTGGAGCCGATGAAGGTGACCCGCCTCTCGATGCCCCAGCCATCGGCTCCGAAGCCAGAGGAGTCGAGACTGGAGGCATCGAGGCAGACCGTTCGCCCTCGGCTCCAAGTCCTTGGAGCCGAAGAGAAGCCTGCCTATGTCTTTTGGCGGTCGGGTCCGACGGACTGGTCGGAGCCGGCCCTTTCTTTTAGCAGGAGAAGGAGAGGACGCTAAAGCTTCTTCAAAAGAGGGTTTTATAAGGCCTTTCAAAATAAGTTTATTTTTCATCTCTTGGAGGACCCTCGAGGAAAAAGCGTGACACACACTGCAGGACTCCTGCAAATGTTTGGCGCCCAAACAATATACACAGAGAGAGTGGTCATCCGTGATAGACATTTTAAAACTGCACTTAGTGCATTTCTTAAAGCCCGAAGGCCTAGGAGCCTGAGACATTATAACAACAATTCAGTAACTCTCTCACAGAAAAAACCCCACTATTCTGTATTGTCTTTCTAAATTGACTGACACTACAAAGATTAGCTTACGGTTGCCGGTTAAGATTGACAGCCCGATAACAACAGAGAAAATAACTCAAGGGGATCCTAGAACCCCTAAGGATTTGAAAGGGATTGACTGACAGGGAAGGCCCTACAGATCAAGGGGGCCTGTAGTCAGAACAAACACCCAATCACACACAAATTTTCCACAAAAAAATTTCCAGTCACACACAAAAGTACAGAGTAGCTGTTAAAACAGCTTTTTGTTATAGAAATAGCAAATTCCTGACAGAAAAAGTTAGTGAAAAACACTACTTAGCTCAGCCAGCTCGAGACCACGTCTTTGCTAGTTAGCGGCAAACGAGATCTGGGGGACTGGTAGTGGTGCATCCTGGGATATAGTAAGCTCAGCCAATAAGAGACTTCGCTCTTTGGCATAAGCGTGCCGAGTCGGAGCCGAGGGATCGGCTCCGAACCCATCAGTCAGAATGTAGGCGAGATAGGATCACATAACATCTGAGCATTTTCCCAGTGTAAGTTTTACGATGTTTGGACAGTTTGGAACCATAGTCTGTTTGGCTGTTTCATCTCAGTTATATGCGCTTCTCTGTTTAGTAAGTCGATCTACTGAAGCAGTTCCATTTTTTCACATACTTAAAAAGTTCTTCAGGACAATTAGCATGATTTAGTATTACCTGTCATGCATATTTGTTAAAAAAATATTCTTAATGATGAAGATTTGTCAGACCCTTTCAATATGGAACGATGTGAAATAGAATTTTTTAAGATGCAAATGAGGAATGCTACTCATAATGAGGAACATTTGAGAGGTACAAAAAACAGATGAATGTGGAAAAGAAGAAAAGGAACATATGGAGATATTGATGGAAGACGTAATTATGTCAAGGGTACAGGAAGGTGAAGCTCAACAATTAAGAGAGGAAACAACAACAGTGATGTATAATCAATCAAAAGGGATGTATCCAGAAACAAAATGTATACCTGTGGAAGTCTGTAACCAAGGAGGAAGAGAGTGATAATGATCTGCAAGGCTTTGCTCAACAATGTTTTAAAAGAGGAGGGGGACTTCTAACATCTTGTTAGAAAGCTGTGGTGGGTGAATTATCCAAAGAGCATAAAAACTCCGTAAATCTAGCTTCATACAGAAACACTTCGATATTATACCATGAATTCAATATTAGACCATGAATTCAAAGTGCTTATGTCTACATTAGTTAATAAAATGGCAAATAAGTTACCAAAATTGATAGCTATGGATCAAAGCTGTTTTGACAAAGCCAAATGCTTGACAACATTAAAAGTAAGTACAGCTGTGTAAGGAAGTACAGTTAAATAAGAACTTACCATAACAGTAGATGTCCTACTGACCACTGTTGCAAGGAAAATAGTTTCTACTTAGCCGTGTAAGATTTTCTGATAGTAGGTCTCATAGCCTGTTGTATGACCTGTACCAGTTCTGCAGAGAAGAGGTGTCTGTGAGGGATTAAAATCCTACCATTCACAGGGTTAGGTTAAGGGGTGGAAGATTTGGGTGGAGCAGCAATCCTTTTTGTGGCGTAATTTGGTCTGTCTACAGAGGAATTCTCCAGTAATTTCCCTTTTGCTACGTGAAACACTGGGGAAGTTGATGGTTTCTTGGCAAAGCAAAGGGGGCCTACTTGAGAAGTGCCACACTGAACTGTGAGCTCTCTGTTCAAGGCCCACTAGTGGGGGTCCTCCAGTGTAGATCAGAGCGTGTGTATTTACCTTTAAGATGCATTTCCAGATGTAAGCACTTGCATATAAATGGAAAGCACATGCAGGCAGCAGTGCCATTTTGAGAGAACAGCCAGAGGGTTAACATGCATGAGTGTGGTAGTCAGTCTATGTCTGAGTTTAACTTACAAAGCCTCATTTTTGATGTGTGTGTGTAATAAAGCTGCATGAACTGAACCCACAAATGTGAGTCTGTTTTATCCTGACCATACGAGTGACATGGTGTCAAAACCGGGATTAAGAGAGCAACTTCTTCAAGCCATGAGGTGCAGAGCTGAAGGTGAAGGCAGATTAAGCTGGCTGAGTGAAACGTAGCTCAGACAAACGGAAAAGGGCCAGAAATGGACTTGGGTAACAAAAAACGCCGCAAATTATTTATTTGGCACAGAAAATGAAACGATGCATTTGTAAGGCACAAAACGCATTATTAATCAAACCAGCAGCACAAAACATATTATTAATCAAACGAGGGGCACAAAACACATTATTAATTAATGAAATGTTCAGAACCAGGATATTTGAAAAAAACTACCAGAGATATTCATGTGGGGCTCAGAATTATCTTTGGCTTGCTTAACAAGCATGTTTAAAGTGGGCACAAAAAAAAGTATAATGAGCATGATAAGAGATTAAATGGACATAACAAATAGAATAAAAAGGGCAAATTAAGCTTAAAGAGCAAGGTGACTGCATATATTTTTAGTAAAAGACCGTGTTTGAGGACAAACTACTATTCTGCATAGACCAAAGTCATTCAAAGCATAACTAGAGTTGTTCAAAGTATCTCGGAGTGTGCAAAGTGTTTGCAGTGTGTGTGCTTTATTACAGTGCAATTATTTCAAAGAATTTGCTGTGTGCAAAATACAGTTATAGTGCAAAGTGCAGTCAAAGTACAGCCATTTCGAAAAGTTTCTTGTGCTGTGTACATTTATTTGCAGAGTGCCACCACTTCAGAATGTTTCTTACACTATGCAGTTATTTTGCAAAGCACAGCCATTTTAAAAGAGTTTTTGTGCTGTGTACAGATTATTTGCAAAGTGCATTTATCTCGAAGTGTTTCTTACTCTGAGCTTCTGTTGTGTACAGTTTATTCGCAAAGCACATTCATTTTTAAGTATTTATTACACCGATAAGGAGTGGTTTCACAAAATACACTGATATGAAAGCATTCTTGTGCTATGGAGACTTATTTGGCAAAGTGCAGTTATTTCAAAGACTTTGTTGTGCTACTGGGCATAATTACAAGTACTGGCATAAAGTTCTGACATTATATATATATATATATATATATATATATAATATAATATTATAATAAAACAGAAGATGGTGGCGCCTTGTATGGCACCGGCCTCTCTGGCTCTCGATATGCACTGTTTTCGTATCTTGCTGTGTAAATTCTTCATTGGGTGAGTCCGTTTATTGTTGTCTAGTGAGCGGACATTACCATGAAAATGTTTGTGGTGTCAAAATATGCAGTAGTGCCTGTTTTTTCTAACAAAATAACATGGAGTGGCAGAAGTTGGGGCCAGCAATGGTGATCGAACTGATGCGGCGTGCGGGAAACCGAAATTTGTTCATTTTCTTTTTGAAATGGGATTCCCTGAATGCAGCGAAGGTTGAAGTGATGGAATATGGAGACGGAGACTGTCTGGGTGGTGGTCTGTGGTGTTGGCAGACAGTAAAGACTAGGTGATTTCTGTGATAATGTGGTCATTGAGGCCATTCGGGCCTGCAGGTAGAGGTGATAGACTGTGGTCAGAGGGGGTCGGAAGGAGGAATGCTGGACCAGAAGTTGCTATGGATGGTCAGGACTGCAAGCAGCGGCGGGTGACTGCATGTAGAGGTAGGTTGCACTGATGAAAAAGGACTATTTATATAATACTGATCTTCAGTTGGCTCTTTGACTGTTGTTGTGTTATTTCTGTTTACTGGTACAAGTAGCTGTGTTGTGTTGTTATGTTATTGTGCATGAGCTTGGAGGAATATAATTTCATTCAGCTGTACTTGGTATGGTTGAATGACAAAGTTTGGTGTGTGTGTGTGTGTGTGTGTGTGTGTGTGTGTGTGTGTGTGTGTGTGTGTGTGTACATAATTTCAAGCAGCTTCACTACTTTGTGTTGCTATGGCAGAGGCATTTCACAGACCAAGTCCACTTGTGTTTGACCAAAATATAGCAGAGAATTGGAGAATATTTGAGCAGGAATACGATATTTTCAAACAAGCAGCTTTTTAGGTTCATAGGTTGGTACTAGGCTATCAGCCCTAGGGCCTACACAAGCCTAGCCATAACAATTCCCTAGCTATTTCTTCCCACACTATTTACTTCCCTGGACCCCTGTCTAGCAGGGCGACTGACGTGATCCCCGAGGTGAATTTCCTTTCTCCCATCCAATCGTCAAGGTTCCTTTTGAAGTGGACAAAAGAGGCACTCTGCTTGACATGTACGGGCAATCTATTCCAGAGTCTGGGGAGTCTCTGGGTCAGCAACCTATCCCTCCAGCATGTTTTGTTTATTGTGATGACAAGGTTTAGATCCCTGGAGTGTGTGACTCTGAGGGATTGGGATTTCTTTAAGTGTAGCATGTCCAACAGCTCTGGGTTTGACATGGCCTTGTATGTTAAGCAAAGATCGCCTCTGAGTAGATGATATGCGACAGAGTATAGCTGGAGTTTTTTAAGGCGGTCAGCGTAGGGCATCCGTTTTAGGCCTGTGATTCTTTTAGTGAGGTATTTCTGTGGCCTTTCCAGTTGTTGCAGATGTCTTGAGAGGTACATACCAAACGAGGCATTGTATTCTATAATGGGTCTAAGTGTAATGTAATGTCAGCAAAAACATTTGCTAAAGTGAGAGCCGGTGAGCAACCTTGGTTAACTGTGTGAAGCTTGTTGCTTATGAAGGTGAAGAGATTCAAACTGAAGGCTCAGTAGTACTTTAATGCTATTCCGCTGGGAATAATTACAGCAGACCTGTGCAGTCATTACTAGATCTCAGAGACAGTTTGAGAATGAAACTGCTTTCTTTTACCAAAGAAGTCCATTACGTAAGCATATATCCCAGCTCCAGCTTTACTAATGCTATTTTGTCAGAGTATGCTGATGTTTTCAATGAAAAGATAAGCAAACTTCCAGTTATGCACTCCATGAAAGTAGACCTAAAGGTTAGTCCAGTGGTCAGACCAGCAAGGAGAGTTCCAATAGCTATGCAGGACAAAGTCAAGGTCCAGTAAGACAAAATGGTCTAGTCACAGAACCAACTGAGTGGATGTCTTTCCATGGTAGCTGCTCATAAGAAAAATTCAGATGAGATCAGAATATGCATTGACCCAAGAGACTTGAATTAGAAGTTATGTACCTACCATAACGTTCCATGTTAGTTGTCTTCTCTCGCCTTCTTTCTTGCTGGATGGGTTCGGAGCCGATCCTCGGCTCCGACTCGGCACTTGCTTTAGCTCAAGAACTCCTTTTACCAGCTCGAGGCAACCCTATATCCCATGATGCAAGGCGGAACTACCTCAGATCTCGTTTGGCAGCTAACTTACCCTGCTAAAGGTTATCCTAACCAAATTAGGAATAAAGTTTCCTAAAAGAAGTCCTCATAACAAAGATCCAGAGGAAACAAACTAATAGGAACTCTTCAAGATCTGTCCAGGCCGGGGGGAAGGAGGGAGGGACGCAAGAAAGAAGGTGAGAGAAGACAACTAACATGGAACGTTATGGTAGGTACATAACTTCTAAATGTTAAGTTGTCAATCTCGCCTTCATTCTTGCTGGATGGGACCGCGTCCCTAGCACCTGTATCCCGGGTGGCTCAATGGAACAGACTCTTGAGAACTGTGGAACCAAAACTGGCCCTATCTCTGGAGGCCAAATCCAACTTGTAATGAGAAACAAAGGTATGAGGCGTGGCCCAAGTAGCTGCTGCACAAATGGTATCAATGGGAAGTCTATCCTGAAAAGCTGCAGAAGTGGATAGACTCCTGGTCGAGTGTGCTTTTGGCTTAGAAGGTAGTTGTTTGCCTCTGAGAGAGTACACATAAAAAATGGTGGAAGACAACCATCTGGATAAGGTGACTTTAGAAACTGGAAGACCTAACCTGTTTTCTGCATAAGAGACAAACAATTGGTCCGATTTTCTAATTTGTTTAGTCCTATGCAAGTAGTACCTGAGCTGACGATGGACATCCAAAAAATGCAATTTCTGTTCAGCTCTTTCAGAATAGTTAGGGAAAAAGACTGGTAAATCTATAGATTGGTTAATATTGGTTTGAGATACAACCTTGGGGAGAAAGGAAGGGTTAGTTCTTAACGATACCCTGTCCTTATGAAAAACCAAATAAGGTGAACGAATACAGAGAGCCTGAATCTCGGAAACCCTTCTTGCAGAAGTGACAGCCAGTAAAAATATAGTTTTCCACGTCAATAACTTCAAAGAACATGAAGCAGACGGTTCGAAGGGAGGTAGTATCAAGGATGCTAAAATTAAGTTTAGATCCCATTGCGGAGGAGGATGCTTTATAGGTGGTTTTAGGAGAAAAACTCCTCTCAAAAAGGCCTTGCATAATCTATGAGACATGATGTTATTGTCATGCAAGCCAACATGATACTTGGAAATGGCAGCCAGTTGTACTTTGACTGTAGATGACGAGGATCCCGAATGAAAAACCTCTGCCAGGAAATCTAAAACAGAATGTATGGGAGCAGTAAAAGGATCAATATTTCTGGAGTTTGCCCACATCGAAAACCGTCGCCACTTGCTAGCATAAATAGTCCTAGTGGACGACTACAAAGAAGACACTAAAATGTCTCTGACTGAGTCAGAAATCATTGGTAGCCTGGCTAGGGAAGGAAGTGGAGCAACCAAGGAGTGAGGTTGAGAGAATGAATGGCCCGGTGCTGCTGACCCGACTGGTGGATCAAAAGATCCGGAACTGGGTCCAGATGCCAGGGCTGCACCAGAAGGTGACGATGCAGAGACGGAAACCAAATCTGTCGAGGCCAAAAAGGAGCAATGAGGATCAATTTGGCTCTCAAAACGGTGGCTTTCTGAATGACTTGTGGAATCAATGGAAAGGGAGGAAAAGCATAAAGAAGTCCCCGAGGCCAATCCTGGGTTAGAGAGTCTCTCAGGGGTTGGCCTGGAAGGGGAAATAGAGTGAAATAGTCTGGGCACTTGTTGTTTTGAGGAGTAGCGAAAAGATCGCAACAAGGAGTGCCCCACTTCAGAAAAATCTGATCCACTACAGATTGATTGAGAGACCACTCGTGAGGCATCAGAATAGATCTGCTTAGCCTGTCCACCAATAGGTTGGACCTGCCGGGGATGTGCGTTGCTATCAGAAACCGCTGAGAAGAGATCGCCCATTGCCAAAGTCTGAGAGCTTCTCGACATAAGGGATAGGACCTGGTTCCGCCCTGTTTGTTGATGTACCAGACCACGGACATGTTGTCCGTCTGTACTGCAATAGTCCCCGTGGGAAGAAAGTCGTCGAGGGCTTGCAACGTTAAAAGCACTGCTCTCATCTCCAGGACATTTATGTGCAGATGGTATTCTATGGGTTGCCACGTCCCGTGGACCATCCTGCCCTGATAATGCCCCCCCCACCCGATCAGAGAGGCATCCGTGGTGACTGTGGTAACTGGAGGAGGGGGAACAAAGGGTCGGTCCTGATGAAGAAGAGGGGAAGATATCCACCAGCCCAGATGAGCCCTGCCCGACTGTGTTACTAAGATTTCGTGTCTCATCGGAAGATTGTGATACGACCACTGCGTGAATAGCATCCACTGCAGGAGACGCATGTGAAAGCGAGCCAGTGGTAAAAGAACAATGGCCGCAGCCATTAGGCCTAGAACTTTCAGGACAAACCTGGCTTTGATCTTGTTGCTTTGTAACAGAAGCCGAACAAATTTTTGGATGTCCAGAATTCTTTGATCTGTTAGTCTGGCTAACATTTTGACGGTATTTAACTCTGCCTATAAAGGTGATAGATTGGCAAGGCAGCAGAGAAGATTTTCAAATTTACTGAAATTCCCAGATTCTTGCAAAGCTGAAGGGTGTAGTCTCTGGACTGAAGAAGCTGACACTTGGTGGTGGCGGAGAGGAGCCAGTCGTCCAAATAAGGAAACACCTGGAATCCTAGACGTCTCAGGTGAGCTGTGACCACTGCCATGCATTTGGTAAACACTCTGGGGGCTGAAGTGAGGCCAAAGGGCAGGGCTCTGAATTGGTAATGACTGGTCCCTAGCAGCGGAGAAACCTCCTGGAGCGCCTGTGAATCTTTATGTGATAGTACGCATCCTGAAGGTCTATAGAGCACATCCAATTGTCCTTGCCCAGAAAAGGCAGAATGGACTGAAGCGTGACCATCCGAATCTTGCCTTTTGACAAATCTGTTCAGATTGCTCAGGTCTAATATTGGTCTCCAATCTCCCGTCCTTTTGGGGACCAAAAGAATCTTGAGTAGACGCGGATCCTACTTGGTCTGCCGGTACTGTCTGGACGGCTCTTTTTCTAGGAGTTTTGAAACCTCCTGTTTTGCCAAATCCCTTTGACCGGGTGAGATGTCTGGAAGGGATTGTGGAGGTACAGGAAACCTTACGAAGGGAATCTTGTAACCCTCGGATATAATCGACTGTACCCACTTCTCTTGGGATAGGGATTGCCAGGCTACTGGGTACAGTGAAATCCTTCCCCGACTGCCTCCAAGGGTGGACAGTCGGGCAACACCTCAGGGATGCTGAAAAGGCTTCTCAGGAAGAGACTCCCTGTTGCCCTGGTTCTGAGGACCCCCTGCCTCTAGGGCGGCGTCTATTGTTACCCCTCTGCCTCTGGGGTAAACTGACCACGTGTGTCCGTGTAGCTCCTTGGGCGTTTACGGAACCACATCTTCCCCTTTCTGACCCTTGGGATATGGTCTAGAAGGAGCGGAAAATTGGACTCCAACGGCAGAAAGAGTTTTACCGTCCTGCTCACACCTGGTCAAGGTATCCTTCACTTGAGGTCCGAACAAAGCCGAACCATCAAAGGGGGTATTAGTGAAGGACGCCTTAAAGGGTCCGCATAAAATTACACAGCCGCATCCAGGCTTGGCGTCCAAGAGCAACTCCTGTGCCTGCGGCCCTGCTCGCTCCATCGGCCGCATAAGATATGAGCCGCATGGAGGAGTTAGATATGGAATTCAGGATAGCAAGCTGTGAAGCAATCTTTTCCTGAGCCCCAGCAGCAGAAGGATCCTGGACTACTTCACCCAGTTCCTTGAGAATATCTCGTTGAAGCCTGGTGAAGTGACAAAGGTAATTCAGCAAACGCATAGCAAAGGTCGCTGAAGAAAACATCCGCTTTCCATACCTGTCCATGGTCCTAGAATCCTTGTTAGGAGGATGGACAGGTACTGAAGGATCCGCCAGTTCCTTCTTAGTGGCCGCCGCCACCAATATAGCATCCACAGAGACACCTTTGGAAAGGAACTGTTTATCCGACGGGGCCGTAATGAACTTGGATGGTCTTCTGGGGACAGGTTCCACAGAATCTGGAGCCGCCCACGCCTTCCGAGCCACTACCTGCATAAGTGGGTCGAAGGCGGAGACACCAGGAGGTGGAGGGTCGGGATCCAAAGCCTCCAGGTATACCGACTCATCCTCGGAGGGGTCAATGGAGGGCCAATTCCCCTCTGTTTGAGGAGCTCAAGGATGTCTGAAAGGAGACATCCTCAGAGGGGACCGTGGGGAACCCTCCGACTCATCTACGTCGGTATCAGATGTAGTAGACTCAGGGAGTCTGTGTGTTTCCTCTTACCGTCCTCTTCCGAGGGGTTCCCCTGCAGGGTCAGGAGAAACCTCGGAAGAGGAGGAAATTCCCAGTGGGGAAACCTGGGGCGATGGATCCCTGGGCCTGAGAGCAAGAGGCTGGCAAGAGGCATCTGCAGGCACTGATGAGGGAGGAGCTAGAGGGATGGACCGTTGACCGGGCTCAGAGGCCAGGACACTCCTCATCACCTCAAAGGCTCCTCTCCCCGGGAGGCCGGAACATACCCGCTCGAAGAGACAGGAATGGTCGGCTCCAAAGAGAGAGAAGGCTCGAGGCTGATGTCGGCACCGAGCTTACCAAAGCCGAAGCCCCGAGAGGGAGAGCGGGGTCGGACAAGGGTCCGATGCCACTAGCCTCCTCGGAGCCGACAGTGGAAACCCGACGACCGGATCCCTCCAAGGAAGGTCTCAAGGAGGAGATCGGAGCCGAGGGACGGAGCCGAAAGATGTATCGGCTCCGGCATCGAAACAGTCGCTGTCCCAAGAAGCTCCGTCTCCGAACTCTGGTGTGGAGTCGGAGGAGGAAGTTCAAGAATTGGGGCTATAGCCGAAGTCTGTTGAGACGGGCTATGGAGCATTTGGGCCAGTGCCTGAGACTTCAACAGCCTGCTTACCACCCTCTCCAAGTCGTGGTCAGACAGCCTGGAAGATCTCGAAGATCGGCTCCGATGGCTCCGCTCCGACAAGAGGAGATCCCGGGCAGTGAATACTCATAATAGAGGGGGACCGGGATCTCTTACGGGTCGAAGCCATCGGAGCCGAAGTCCCTTGAACCCCAGATGGAGCCGAGGATTTCTCGGCCCCGAAGCTGGATAAAGTGTCGGCTCCAGCCAGAGCCGACAAGGCCACAGCAGTCAGGGTATCGAAGCCAGCCGGCACCGAACCCACTACTTGATTCGAAGAAGTATCGACTCCAGCCGGAGCCGATATCGGCTCCGACGGAGCCGGAGCCACCGGAGGAGGCTTGGACACTGTAGCCTGAGCCTTTGGTGGCTTATGAGGTTTTCCTGACCCTGATTTAGGAGGAGAACCTTCAGGTTTAAGTAAACCTCGGAGGATGAGTTTATTCCTCCTTTCCTGCAGGACTCTCTGGCTAAAAGCGTGACACAAAGCACAGGAGTCCTGCAGGTGCAAAGGCCCCAGGCAATAAACACAAGAAGTGTGACCGTCTGTCAGAGACATTTTCTGACAGCACTGGTCACACTTCTTGAAGCCTGAACCTTGCCTTCTTTTGACATCCTTAGGAGGATAGAACACAAACAGTCCCAACAAACACACAAATTAATCCCTTACACAAACACACAGGAAGGGATAACCAAGGGAACTAGGCCTGACTAAACTACTTAAAATTAAAACTTATAAAAGTTTATAAAAAGGTTGAAAAATAGGGAATAGGGTGGGCTGTAACTAATTACAGACTACACTAACACTAACAGGGAAAAATAAACCCCTAACTACACTTTTTCTTATTTGACTAAGAAAAACTTACCTCAGCTGGCAAAGGAGACCTCTTTCGCTAAGCGGCAAACGAGATCTGAGGTAGTTCCGCCTTGCATCATGGGATATAGGGTTGCCTCAAGCTGGTAAAAGGAGTTCTCGAGCTAAAGCAAGTGCCGAGTCGGAGCCGAGGATCGGCTCCGAACCCATCCAGCAAGAATGAAGGCGAGATTGACAACTTAACATCAAGGCATTAAAAAGACATCATCCTATGTGCGCACAGTCGAGGAAATTGCCACCCTCATGCCAAATGCCACTGTTTATTTTGTCTTAGATGCAAAGAGTTCATTTTGCCAAGTGATGCTTGATCACAAATCTTCACTAATGACTACATTCAGTACCTCATTTGGTAGATTCAGACTCTCCAGGATGCGCCTTTTAGAATAAATTCTGCCAATGAAGTCTTTCAGCATGCAATGGAGCAAATTTTTTCAGGCTACCCGTGTGCAATAATAGTTCATTATTTACTGGTTGCAGGTAATGGTGAAACAGAGCATGACAGAAATCTCAGGAAAGTTCTGGGCACAGCACGTGAAGTGAATTTAAAGCTCAATTCTCTGAAATGCAAATTCAGACTACCAGAAGTTACTTATGTAGGTCATTTATTTACCAGTACAGAGTTACGACCAGATCCTTCTAAATAAGCAGCCATTCTTGAGATGCCAGCTCCAGACAATGTCTGAGCTCTACAGCATTTTCTAGGTATGGTTAACTATTTGGGCAAATTTATCCCTGACTTTAGTGAGTTATCAGTGCCTTTAAGAGAACTGACAAGCAAAAATGTAGCATAGTCATGGTTAGACCACCACCAGACAGCATTTGATAACCTCAAACAGCAAACTGCTAACCCTCCTACATTAAGATACTATGATGTCCACAAACCAGTAGTTCTTTCCTGTGATGCTTCAAAGTTGGGTCTTGGTGCAGTTATTCTTCAAGAGGGCAGACTTGTTGCCTACACATCTAGAATTCTTACCCAACCTAAGATGCAGTATGCTCAAATTCAGAAGGACCTTTTGGCAACCGCGTTCGCATGTTCAAAGTTCCATGATTATATTTATGGCTGAGCTATCCAGATAGAAATTGACCATCAACCTCTAGTCACCATTTTAAAGAAGCCTATACAATCCGCTCCAGCAAGACTACAAAGAATCATGCTCAAATTGCCAAAGTATAATTTCAAAATGCTCTATATAAAAGGTAAACGTCTTCATCTAGCTAATACCTTATCCAGATCACCCAGAAATACCGTGGAACAGCTTGATGCAGAGAATTTTGACTTTGATGTCATGGAAGTGTATAGTTTTTATACCACGAGACTTGATGAGCTGGGAAATCATACAAATACTGATCCAATTTTGCAAAAGCTCCACCACTTCATCAATGTAGGATGGCCATCAAAACAATCCTGTGTACCTCCAGAAGTACAACCTTATTTTCCATACAGAGATGAGATGTTGATGGAAGATGGTATCATTTTCAAAGGTCCAAAAGTTATTTTTCCTACTTCTTTACAATGTGAATACATTCAGATTTTGCATTGTGGCCACCCAAGTACTGATTCTACCAAAAGGGCAAGAGTGCTAGTAGTTTGGCCTTATCTATTGAAAGACATTGATAAAGTGCTTTCTTCTTGTTCAGTGTGCAAGAGTAGTAAGCCGCATTTGCAAAAAGATCCACTTCAGCTAGGCCAAATTCCTGAACTACCTTGGTCAACAGTAGCAACTGATATATTTGCGTAGAACAGTGATAGTAGACTCTTACTCAAACTGGTTTGAGATCAATTTGCTACCCAACCTAATGTCCACTGCTATTATCACCAAGATGAAATGTCATTTCTCAGTCCATGGTAGTTCACACAAAGTTATTTCTGACAACAGTTCTCGATTACCAGTCAATTGTTTCAGAGATTTGCAAAAGAGTAGGACTTCACTCATGTTACTAGTAGTTCTGAATACCCATAGTCAAATGGCCTTGCTGAATGCGCAGTACAAGATGCAAAGCAATTGCTACAGTTGTCACAGCTTGACAACTCCGATATCTTCTTGAATTTACTTAATCTCAGAAATATACCCCATGACAATGTATTTGGCTTGCTGCTCACAGACTTCTATCTAGGCAAACCAGAACAACCTTGCCTATTAGTTCTAGTTTGTTGGTGCCTAATGCGAAAAACAACAGAGCAATCAAAGCCCAATTTTTTAGGGAGCATTCTTCTTAGAAGTCCAGCTGTGATAAAACAAGCAGATTTCTTCGTCCATTAAAAGAAGGAGAAACAGTGAGGATGCAAACGGTGAACGGCTTTGATCGAATTGGTCAAGTGAGAGGTATACGTGCCAAGCTTTAATCCTACTTAGTGGAATCTGTGGGTACAGAATACAGGAGAAACCGCAGACATCATCTTCCTGTATCATAAGTGATATCACAGCATCGTACCTGTGATACAGATTCTAGACCTTAGAGCAACCCTGATAATGTACATACCAAAAACATGTCTTGGTATCCATTCCCATTCCTGATGATGTCCCAGTTGTACCCCAAAGCTGAACATTCCTTTAAGACAGTCCCAGTTGCTAGGTCCAATTCTGACTTTTATGTTACAAGATCAGGTTGCATTTCTAGACCTAGTGTAAAATACACAGCAGCCTTGACATGATTGTATTATATGCATCTGATTGCATGTCAAAGAATTATTTCTGTGTAACTGCATGCCAAAAGATCATTTCTGTAAATTGCATGTCATTGAGTACAGTCATTTCATACATGGACTCTTTCTCAAAGAGGGAGGATGTATATCAGAGCGCATGCATGTACCATTAAGAAGCATTTCTAGATGTAAGCACATGCATAAAAATAGTGAGCACATGCAGGCAGCAGTGTCATTTTGAGAAGACAGCCAGAGTGCTAACATTTATGAGTGTGGTAGTCTGTTTATAAGTTTGAGTTTAAGTTACAAAGCCTCATTTCTGACTTGTGTGTAATAAAGCTGCTTGAACCTAACTCATGAATGTTCGTCTGTTTTATCCTGACCAGACTAGCGACATCCAGGGAGCGACTTAAGCAATCTAGTAGCAACTGTCATTAGATGGGATGTACGTGACTGTGAGTGTGATGTTCACTTGTGTGGCTAAGTTCCAAGCCTCCTCTGCTAACCTGCAAAGTTGGTAAGACCTGGTGCCTCCCCATTTGTTTATATACCACATGACCGTATTTTTTTCTGTGTACAGTCCTGGTCTCTAAAGGCAGCAGGCGAAAGTCTGATGAGCTTGCAGAAGAGCCCTCATTTCTTTTAGTCTGATGTGTTCTTTCAAGAAATGGGGTTGCCATTTGCCATGCACTCGGTGTGATCCTGCCCATGCCTCCCACACTTCGTCTGATGCACCTGTGTGAACAGGTTGAAGGGTACGAGAAGGAGGTGGTATGAACTGCAGTCCTGGGTTGAGGATGACCTGTCCCTTTCACCACATAAGCTCCTTCTTGAGACAAGACAGGAGGGGGAATCAAGGTGTCCAATGGGTGATGGTGCTTGGGACCACACAGACTTCAAACACCACTGAATTTTCTGCATTTGGACTCTGGCCAGGGGGAAAATAGGAATATTGCAATGAGTTCCAGAGGAGAGGTCCTGGAGTAACTGGACAGGCAGAAAATCTTCTCCTGAGGCAGGAAGGCATGCATTTTCTTTGTGTCCAGAAATACAACTTCATGTGTGATTTTTTTTTTTTTTTTTTTTTTTTGTAGCTTGTAGTATAATCCAGACCTGTCAGAAGATGGAAGATGAACGGAAGATGCTGAAGAAGAATCTCTAGAGAAGCAGACTTCAGAATCTCAACCATATAGGGGAGGATCTAAAGTCCTTGCATCAGAAAGTACTAAGGTGAAAGACACTTCACTAATACTCTTGGAGGCTGTGTAAAGACCAAAAGGGAGAGCAGTAAACTGAAAATGCAAGGAGCTTAAGAAAAACCTGAGGAATCTCCTGCAAGAGGGACGAACAGGAATATGTAGGTAGGCACCCTTGAGATCTAACGACACTAAGAAAGCCTGTGGAAGGATGAATGGCAGAAGAGTCTGAAAAGAGATCATTCTGAAAGATGGTACCTTCAGATGAGTGCTCGGGACTGATAGGTCAAAGATGGGTCACTACTTCTCTTCTTTCCTTAGGGCAAGAAAAATCCTAGAATAAAACCTTTTTCCCATGAATTCTTTTCGGACTTGCTCAATGGTACACTGATTCAAGAGGTCCTGAATAATGGGAGTCAGAAGGGATATTTGTTTTTTGGGGAGGCAATGGCAAGCCTCTCAGAAAGGGAATGTTTTCCCAAGCCATGGCATAGCCAACCTTGATGATGAAGAGGACCCACCCGTCTCTGATAATAAATTGCCATGGAGATGGATAACCTTTGAAAAAGGGGGTAATGGGACAGGGAATGCTGCATGGGTAGTGATAGCTTTCTGCCTCCAAACGGCCTGCCATACAGAGATTGCCTTTGGGATTTTTCAGAGTATCTTTTCCTGTGTATCTTCCTTTGTCTTTGGATTACCCTGGAATCCATTCTAATGAAGGAGGTAGACTAATCTGGGTAGTTCCTATGGTATCTAGGAACCGTGGAGAGTTAGATGTGTCTGCTGTCTTTTATGACCATACCTTGGTCTTTGAAAGTTTTGAATGGTCTGGCCGCCTGAGGGCCAAACATCAAGTCTTTGTCCAAGAAAGAATCTAGAATTTTTGATTTAAAATTCTGAGGTATAGGCAGACTGTGAAGACATGCACATCTGTGGATAACAGATCCCATGGCAGCTGCCCTAGAAGAAGCAACCATAGCACTGTAATTGCACTTAAGGCTATATCTGGCAATCTGAGTGGCCTGTGAAAGTAAGCTCTGCATCTGTTGCTTACAGTAGTAGGAAGATGCAAGATAACTTTATTAAAGGGGTTAAGAACAAAAAAAAAAACTTTGTCATTTGAGTCTGGCAATTAACTGCCCTAAAGGCAAGGGTAGCAAAGGTATACACCTTCTTCACCCATGTATGCACAGCCCTATTATCTTTATCACTAGGTAGGGAATTAGCACTGGGCACAAGCTTGGAGGGCTTATCTGACGAGAGAGATACTGTAGAAAGGTCTGCCCCATGGGTCTTGTATAGATATTTAAGGTCATCAGGGACCTTGTACAACCTGTCTGACTTGTTAGGAGCTGGTGGCTGGGAATCAGGTGCCAAAGAGGTGGACTGAATGGGTCTAAAAGCAAACGGTGATTAATCGACCCTATGTAAGCAAAAACTTACAATTTCGAATTGTCAAAACAGCGATTTTTTTCCTAGGGAAAAAAAAACTGCTGTTCTAACAAAAAAAAAAAAAAAAAAAAAAAAAACCTTCAAATATAAAATTAAGTGGGGGGCTGCCCCCCCTCCCCCACAACCCACCTACTTAAATATACCAACTCCGAGACCACACTACAGTGCCGAAAATGGCAAAGTAACAAAGCGGCCAAGTGAATTCTTTCCCAGGGAAAGAATTTGATTAAAAGCCGCTTCAATATTTTGCCGTTTCAGGCTTTTGAGTTTGACCAAGACGTATTCGAAAGAATGCATCTTCGGTCTTCTAATAGGGAACTGACTGAATGGCAAAGCCTCAAGAGAGGTATGACTGCAGAAGGGGCAGGGGTAACCCTCTCCAACAGGATGTAATACATATTCTGAACATCAGAGATCTGCATGGATTGCTAAATCTTATCATGTTCTCTACAGTCTCCCTAAAAGTAGCCTTTTCTACAGGGGAGCCAGGTGAGAGGGAGTCTCCTTCATTAGAAAAAATTTGCTGGGGAGAATGCAGCTGAGAGGAATAGTCCAGAGAATGGTCAGAGTCATAATCCTGCTCCTTATCACAGGAAGAGGAAACCACAGTAGGTTTAAGAGGAATAGCCTGTAGTAATGGAAATCCAAAGGAGGAAAGCTTCCAAGCCATAATAGCTATGATCAGCCCTTGTGAGAAGTCCATCCACTCCTTCTCTAAAGCTGCTGAAGGGAGGCAACATGCTTAATCTTCTGCTTTTTCTTTTTAGGTGTGATGCCCGCTGGGATGAGACAAGGTAGTTCAGAACTGTGTCTGACCTTTGACAGCCTGGGATTTCTTCTCTAACTAGAATTTAAGGCACACAGTGCGGTCCTTCTGAAATGATAAGACTCAGTTTCTTGGACATATTGGCAGTCGGCAAGGCCTCAGGGACCATACAGCCCAATCGATGCATGACCTGTGTTCGGGCTGGCGTTGAGAATGTCTAAGTATCCACACTCCTACATCTGTCTTTCTACTCCTACACACATGAGCTGTGGTCATGCGTCACAAGTACAACTTAGGGAAGTTAAAGCTTTGATACCCCAGCCAGACATCAGCAGTGAAAAAGTACAGTTGTGCACCTACCATAAATGTAGATGTTCGAGTGTATTCACTGTTGCAGTCATTACACTTGGGTTATCCTGCTGGCAGGCTACCCACAGTCGGCCTGAACTCCAAAGTCCTGGTCCGGCGTCTGTTGCTGTCGCTTCTTCCCTGATGTCAGTGCGCCAGGGGTATATAAGATGCAGCCGACGCCATTTTCTTCAGTTTTTCTTGCCCCAGATGTCAAGTGCCCCCAGAAGGGTAGGCTAAAAATATTGCTTATAAAAAAGCATGCACTAACATAAACATTATCTTCATCTACAAGCAAATACACCACATGGGTTGTATAGAATAGAGAAGTACAGATAAGTCCCAGCAAAGAAAGGGGGATGGTGGGAGGGTAACCTGGACTGCAACAGTGAATACACTCGAACATCTACATTTATGGTAGGTACACAACTGTACTATGTTCATCGTGTTTCACTGTTGCAGTCATTACACTTGGGTTGAATCTCAAAGCTGAGGTTGGGTGGCTGGGTCTAAATAGGATTAGGAGTGGCTATGAGGCCCTGCAGAACTGCAGTGGCAAAGTCTGCTCTGGATTTAGAGTAAAGAGGTTAGTGGTAGTGCTTGGTAAAAGTGTGCACTGAAGTCCAAGTAGCAGCCTCCAAAATATCCTTGGTTGATACTCCTCTGAGGAAGGCTGCTGAGGTGGCTGCTGCCCTGGTCGAATGTAGCCTAATGCCCTTAGGCACTGATTTGCCATGTTGTGAATAGCAGAAACGAATGCAGTGTCCTATCCATTTTGAAATAGTCTGCTTGAGATAGCCTTTCCTTGTGATCCTGCAGCATATGCCACTAAAAGTTGCTCAGTCTTTCTGAAAGCTTTAGTTTTGTCCAAGTAGAAGCGTAGCTGTCTGTGTATGTCCAAATAATGCAGAAGTCTCTCCCCTTTATTCTGTGGATTTGGATAAAAAGTAGGCAAATGAATAGTTTGATTAAGAGCCACACTGGAAACTACCTTTGGCATAAATGTTGTCTTTGTCCTTAGAGAAACCCTGTCCGGGTGGAAAATGATGAAAGGTTCCACAGCCATTAATGCCTGTAACTCTGAGACTCTTCTTGCTGAAGTATTTGCTAGGAGCAGAGCTGTTTTACATGATAAGAATTTTATCTCGGATATATTGGCTGGCTCAAAAGGAGGCAATGTGCGCTTTTCCAAGACAAAACTGAGGTCCCATGTAGGTATCGGTGCTCTCCTAGGGGGTCTTATGTTTTTGGCCCCTCTGAGGTGCTGCCTTAGCAGTGGATGTGAAAAAATAGGTGGTTCCGTATTGTAATGAGCTGAAATGGCAGAGGCATGGATCTTAATTGATGAGAAGGATAGGCCTTTGTCCAGCATCTCAGTTAGGTATTGTAAAATCTGAGGAATATTTGGAACAAGCGGGTCAATTCCTTGTGCCTGGTTCCAAGCACAGAATCTCTTCCATTTTTCTGCATAAGATTTTCTGGTGCTGGGCCTCCTGGCTTCCAAAATAACATCCATAACTGCTTTAGAGAGAGGCCAGTTTTGAGTGACTATATTATTCACTATGCAGCCAGATTTAAGGTTCTGAGTTGGCTGTGCAGGATCAGATTGTTTTGTTGGGTCAGAAGATGAGGAATTTGAGGTAAAGTCCAGGCTAGGCCTTGAGACAAGCTCTTTAGGATTGGGTACCAGTGCTGGCGTGGCCAGTCTGGGGCAATCAGTATCATTTTTGGTTTCTTTTGTCTGACCTTTAGGAGTAACTTGGGGAGGAGAGGCAGTGTGGGAAAGGCATAAACTGTAAGGGTTTTCCAGCTGAATGATAGAGCATCCACCTTCCATGCTTGTTTGTGATAAGTCCTTGTGCAGAATCTCTGTAGTTGGCAGTTGTGAGGGGAGGCAAATAGATCTATGTCTGGGCATCCCCATTTCCTTGTTATGCTGAAGACTTGTGGATCTAGTTTCCACTCCTGAAGGTCCATGAGGTTTCTGCTTAGTTCATCTGCCAGAGTATTTGTCTGTCCTGGCAAGAATTGTGCTTGCAGATGCACTTGATAAGTCAATGCTGTGTTCCACAAAGTCATGGCTTGCCTGCAGAGGGGGTAGGAATGTTTTCCCCTTTGCTTGTTTATGTACCACATGACTGTAGTATTGTCCGTCCTTAGCAACAGTTCTGGATGGAGTAGATCCTTGAAAGCTATCAGGGCATTCTGCACAGCTAGCATCTCTTTTTGACTGATATGAAGATGCATTTGTTTTGCGGGCCATGTGCCCTAAATACATTTTCCTGCCATGTGTGCCCCCCAGGTATAATTCGATACATCTGTTGTTAGTGTCTGCCTGGCTGTGGGTAAAGTGAATGGCTGTCCCCTGTTGTGGTAACAGGCCAGTGCCCACCATCGAAACTCCTGTTGCAGGCAGGGAATGAGGGTAATTAATGTTTCCAGGCTGTGGCAATGTTGAGTCCAAACACTTTTTAGATACCATTGTAGCTTCCTCATATGCAGTCCTGCACATGGAATTAGCAGAATGCAGGATGCCATGAAGCCCAAAGCCTGCAGAATTTTTCTTGCAGGTAACTGGGTTTTTGTTGCCATCTTTTCGAAGTAAGAAGTCAGTTGTCTTTGTTGCTCTGGTGTGAGATCAGCCATCTGGTCAGTTGTATTTAAGCTTGCACCCAGGAATATTATCTCTTGAAAGGGTACTAGTTTTGATTTCTTTTCATTTACTGTGTATCTTTTTACAAACGCCAGATGCTTTAGTAGAATGTCCTTGCTCTCTGCTTGAATAAGGCAGTCGTCCAAGTAGGGATATATTTGAATTCCTCTTTGTCTGCAAAATGCAATTACTGGTGCCAGGCATTTTGTGAAGACCCTGGGTGCAGTAGATAAGCCAAAGGGCAGTGCAGAGAATTGGTAGCGCTTTGAGCCAGCTATGAATCTGAGGTATCTTCTGCAAGATTGTCTGACTGGGACATGCAGGTATGCCTCTTTGAGGTCCAAAGTTACGAGCCAAGCCTTCTTGCCCAGCATGGGCAGAAGTTGCTGCAGTGTCAACATTCTGAATTTTGGAACGTCCAGAAAAGTGTTTAGAATAGACACGTCTAGAACTGGTCTCCAAGCTTTGTCCTTTCTGGGTACCAAGAAAAGTCTTGAGTAAAATTCTTGTCCCTGCTCTCGCTGTGGTACTGGCTGAATAGCCCTCATGTCCAAGAGAGATGAAATTTGTTTTTGCGCCTCTGCCCATTGATTGTGTGGCAGGTCTGGCATACCTTTTGTCTTTGGAAGAGTGTGAAAGTAGAACCTGTAGCCATGAGAAACTATATTCAAGACCCGTTTGTACTTGTGATCATGTGACAATTTTGTGAAAAAAGTGCTAGTTTTCCCCCTAAGGGTGCTGCCAAAAGATAAGAGCTCGGCCTTGGCAGTGGAAAGTTATTGGGACTGCTTCCTATATGGCTGTGACTTGTCTTCTCTGCTTTTGGAGGTAGGAGCAGCCCATTGTTTAGGCCTGTATGAGCCTTGGGGCTGAGATCCACCTCTAGGGTGTCTGTATCTGCCTCTTTGTGGCCTGTCTGACACAGGAAAGGACCAATTCTTAGAAGGCCAGTTCCTGCTAAATCTAGGTTGCTGTACCTGTAAAAAATCCTTTACTGTCTGCATAGATTTTGCTTTATCCTCCATTTTCTTTAACACATCTTCTGCCTTAACATCAAAGTATCATGCTGTAATGGAGCATCCAATAATTTTGCTTTAACATTATCAGGCAGATTCTGTTCCTTTAACCAAGCATGCCTTTGAATGACAGTGCCTGTAAAAGCGACCCTGCAAGACGCCTCCAGTGAATCAAAACCACATTGCAAAATATGCTTTCCCACTTGTTCAGCTGCATGCAATAAATCCTGCATTTCCTTGTTTTCAGCACATTCAGAATTTGTCAACATTTTCTGATTTAACAGTGACATTAAGTATTGTTGATATTTAAGCATATGAAACTGACAATTTAAAGCCCTTACAGCCAAGGTAGCAGAAGTGTAAACTTTTTTCCCCCATCTGTCTAGTGCTCTAGAATCCCTATCAGAGGGAACAGGGTGTTTTGCAGTGGAAGCCTTGACCCCTTTGGGACCCTGAGAAATAGGTTCTGGGTCAGCAGCAGGGTTTTTATATAGAAATTTATGTGAATCTGGAACCCTGTAGTACCTGTCTGGCTTAACGGGTGCAGGGGGTAAAGAGTCAGGAGACAGGCCGGACTCCTAAAATACATCATCTACAATGTCTAGAACAGGTGGAATAGCCTAGGTCTGTGCTGAGGAAGTAAAAGAAAATCTCTGAGCCTTTTCTTAGATTCTGAGTAATCTTGGCTCTCCCAGTTAAAATGCTCCCTCATGGTATGCAGGGTCTCCCCAAAAGAATAGTCCTCAGAAGGAGAGGCTGGAGGGATAGATTCTTCAGCATCAGAATCCTCATAGGGAGGAAGAGAGAATTCATCATCTACAATGTCTAGAACAGGTGGAATAGCCTGAGGTCTGTGCTGAGGAAGTAAAAGAAAATCTCTGAGCCTTTTCTTAGATTCTGAGTAATCTTGGCTCTCCCAGTTAAAATGCTCCCTCATGGTATGCAGGGTCTCCCCAAAAGAATAGTCCTCAGGAGGAGAGGCTGAAGGGACAGATTCTTCAGCATCAGAATCCTCATAGGGAGGAAGAGAGAATTCTTGTTCTGAGGAGGAATCAGAAGAAATTGAAACCTGATCAGAAGAATCATATTCAGTGTCTTGCCTAGGCCTCTTATCAGGAGGGAGATGGGATCCCCTGATCAAACTAATTAGGTCTTCGGCCATTTTGAGCATCTGTTTCTTAGGCATGGAAGTCTGTCCAGGAGAATGCTGTACTTGTTTCTTTGTCTTTAAAGCTGTTTTGGCCTTTGTCTTGGAAGCTGAAGTTGGCTTGATGTATAACTGTGTTGGTCTGAAAACACCCTCAGAAGCCGATGCCTGCTAAGCGGCTCCGGACCCATCTAACGGAATAGTTTCCGAAGGCCCAATACCTTCAGTATCCAGAGACCTAGTTGTCTCCACGTGGGAGTTGGAAGCGGCCTGTGGCTCTGAGGTAGCAGTTGTCAGGGGCTGCGAAAGCACATCACTGAGAACCGGCGACTGGCCTAGCGGAGGATTCCTCGTCGGTTTTGGACCTCAGATGCCTGTCCTTTTCTTTTTCCTTGTGCTTTTTATGAACTCCGGTCGTCGGCTTTTCCGACGGCATTATATAATTAAACCTTCGGCCAAAGTAATGAAATGCAAAATTGTACCGACACTTAATAGTGCGTTGGTTAAATCTAGCACAAAACCGACAACTACTAACGTCGTGGTCAGGGCCTAAGGAATACAGTAAGAATGAAAATCCTTATGAGGTATTTGCTTCCCACAAGAAATACAATTGTTAACTTTTTCTGACAACGGTCTGGAGCAAGAAAAAAGTTTCCCCAACGGGGTACTTAGCTTTATTGAAGACTTCGGATCTGAAATTCGATTTCGAAAATCTCAGGAGTCGGCCGACCGGCACTTGCGAACTGCTTTTGCTTCGGGTACCGTGTGGCAAGAAAGACTGAAGAAAATGGCGTCAGCTGCATCTTATATACCCCTGGCGCACTGACGTCAGGGAAGAAGCGACAGCAACAGACGCAGGACCAGGACTTTGGTATTCAGGCCGACTGCGGGTAGCCTGCCAGCAGGATAACCCAAGTGTAATGACTGCAACAGTGAAACACGATGAACATCCCATATGTCAGGAATACTGCAACAGTGATTTCAGTCAGGATTGTCTTACCATAGCAGTAGACATCTTACTAATCACTGTTGAATTTGAATACTTCAGGGTTATCCTGCAAAGGGTAACCTGACATCCAGCTGCTGTACTAAAGTCAAAAATCTTCTTGAAGTACCATATTGCATAACCTTCTGGTTGAGCCTTCTGCAAGGGGCAGGTGATGATATTGTGCTTGATCCCGAGGCGACAGCAACCGACACCGGACCTAAACTTTGGAATTCAGGCCTACTGTGGGTAGCCTGCCAGCAGGATAACCCAAGTGTAATGACTGCAACAGTGAAACATGATGAACATCTGTTCTAGTGTAGTAAGCCTTAACAAAAGAAAATACAATGATGAGAGTAACAAAGTAATATAGATTTTGAGATCCAATTAGTAATGGTCTGCTTGGCAACTGAGCTGCCCAATTTACCTTCCTGGAAGGTAACAAAAATCTGTCTTCCTAATTATCCAAACAGAAGCTTAGTTGTCAGTGCACATCCCAAGACTGCAAGAGTCTTTCACCCTTGTTATGAGGATTTGGTAAGGAAGTAGGCAAATTAATAGCCTGACTTTGAGACAACTCATTAACCACTGTGAGCATGAAGGAAAAGGTAACTAAGAAACACCCTATCATTATGGAAAATAAGGACAGGATATAGGCCATAAGAGGTTCAAGCTCACAAGCCCTGCTGACAGAGTTAAGTGCTAGCAGCAAAATGTTTTTTCAAGAACAGAACTTCAGAGTTGCCAAAGCTGAGGGTTCAAAAGGTGGCCGAGCAAGCTTTTCCAAGACACAACTCAGATCCCAGAGAGGGGGAATAGCCCTCTTAGGTGCATGCTCATAAAAGGTGCCTTTCAGAAACTGCTTAACCTCACTTCTTGAAAGCAAAGCAGAATTAACAGGCATACATGCATAAATGACAATAAAGTGTGCCTTGACAGAACAGTAGGCTGAACAAGCTGTTAGGAGCTCACAGAAATAGGAATGAATAGTGGGACTCCATGTTTGAATGGGATTTTTTTATTTTATTTTTTTACAACACAATGTTTGGTGATACAAGACCTTCTAGTATTAACTTTTCTTGCCTCCTGAAGATGGTGCATGTTCTCATAAAATTGCTGTTTGAAAGGGATCAGAATTCTAGCGTGCACAATATCAGGGTGAGAGCCTGCAAGTTAGGATAAAGCAGAGGAAAAGAAGTTATGTTCTTACCATAACTTTCCATATGTGTTGTCACTGCATTCCTCCTCAACCTGCGGGTTTCGGATCCAACTCGACTGTCTTCCAAGCTGAGGCATCGAAGCTCGAGCTCCTCCCATCCTACCCATAATGTCTCATTTCCCCAGTCAACCTCAGATTGAGTTTGCAGTAACCCTTTACTAACAGGCTCAATCTACCAGAAATAAAAAAGATAGCCTTATAAATAGGAAAACATATAAAGGCAAGTATAAAGATCAGGAGCTCAGACAGGAACTGTGGTTCCCATGAAGTCATCCAACAGGTCTCTCATAGTCATGGACAGGGGGAAGGAGGAAGGGAAGGTTTAGGAGAAATGCAGTGATAACACAGGTGGAACATTATGGTTAAGAACATAAATTCTTTATCTGATATTCTCACTGTCATTCCTCCTCAACCTATGGGACAGAGTCCCCAGCTACAATAACCCTAGGGAGGCCCTCATGGAAGGATCCAACGGAGCACTGCACAGCCAAAGGCAGTTCTGTTCCTGGAGATGATGTCCAACTTGTAATGAATAACGAAGGCATGGGGATTTGACCAAGTTGCAGCTGCACAAATGTCATCAACAGACAGTCTAGCGCAAAAGGCTTGAAAAGTTGCCATAGACCTTGTAGAATGAGCCTTGATTTTGCCTGGTAATGGCTTGTTCCTGGACGAGTATACAAAGGACATGCAATCTTCTCAACCATTTGGCAAGGGTAGTTTTGGTGATGGCTCGCCCTTTCCTCACCCCAGAAAAGGATACAAACAGTTGTTCAGACTTCCTGCAGGACTTAGTTCTGCACGTGTAAAAAAAGTAATTGTCTATGAATGTCCAGAAGGTGGAGAGTATGCTCTCCTTTATTTTGGAAGTTAGGGAAGAAAACAGGAAGGCTAACTGATTGATTTATGTTATTTTCTGTAGCTACTTTGGGTAAGAAAGATGAGTCAAGTACACAGAGAAACTATCTTTGTGAAAGATAAGGTAGAGGGGCTTAGAGGAAAAGGCTTGTAGCTCTGAAACCCTTCTAGCTGAGGTGAGTCATGTCAACCTTAGCTACAGGTTCAAAACGAGGAAGAAGGAGATCTTGTAAAACCATGGTTAAAAATCGCACTGAGGGGTAGGGTCTTTGATCAGGGGACAAAGCAGAAAGGTACCTCAGAAAAGTTTTGCAAAGTTTAGATGAAGCCCATGACTATTCTCTCCAATATGAACATTGGAAATAGCTGTTAATAATACTTTCACAGTGGAGTAGCTGGCTCCATTCTGGAAAAGGAAAGACAAAAAAATCCAAATCTTTCAGAATGGGAGCAGTGAAAGGATCTATGTGCTGTTGCTGAGCCCACAAGGAAAATCTTTTCCATTTTCACCTGGTTGATGTGGTTAGGAGCCACTTGTCCAGATTTGAAAACACATGGAATCCCTGTAGCCTGTGATGGGCTGTGACAAAGCACAGTTGAGTACACTTACCATAAATGTAGATGTTCGAGTGTATTCACTGTTGCAATCATTACATTTGGGTAATCTGCTGGCAGGTTGCCCTCAGTTGGCGTGATTAACAAAGTCTTGGGTCCTGCGTCGGTTGCTGTCCCTTCTTCCATGATGTCAGGTCGTCAGGGGTATAAAACATGCAGCCGATGCCATTACATCAGTTTTTCTTGCCCCAGATGTCAGGTGTCCCCCAAATGGGGAGCAATATATATATATATATATATATATATATATATATATATATATATATATATATATAAAATTAAAAACACAAAAGTATACCTCCAAACAAAAGCAAATACACCAAAAAGGCTTTTAAGCACAGTAAAAGAAAGTAGAGGTATAGTAAGAGAAAAACAGGGGGCTGGAGGGAGGGTAAACAGGACTGTAACAGTGAATACACTCGAACATCTACATTTATGGTAAGTGTACACAACTGCATTATGTTCATTGTGTTTCACTGTTGCAGTCATTCAATTTGGGTAGATTCCCAAAGCTATGGTTGGGAGGATGGATTTATACAGAATTAGGACCAGCTATATGGCCCTGCAAAGCAGCAGTGGCAAAGCCAGCTCTGGATTTAGAGAAAATTGGTAAGTAATAATGCTTGGTGAAAGTATGAACTGAACTCCAGGTAGCAGCTTCTAGAATATCCCTGGTAGGAACACCTCTGAGAAAGGCTGTTGAAGTAGATGCAGCCCTAGTGGAATGAGATCTGATCCCCTGGGGGATAGGTTTTCCATGGTGCTTATAACAGAAATGAATACAATGGCTTATCCATTTAGAAATGGTTTGCTTTGAAATAGCCTTCCCCTCTGCCACTGCAGCAAATGCTACCAGCAGTTGTTCAGATTTTCTTCGAGATTTAGTCCTGTCCAAGTAGAATCTAAGTTGTATGTGTACATCCAATGAATGCAGAATCCGCTTCCCCTTGTTCTGTGGATTGGGAAAGTTGGCAAATGAATGGACTGATTAAGAGCCACAATGGATACCACCTTTGGCACGAATTATGGATTGGTCCTGAAAGACAACCTGTCCGCATGAAAGACTGACATAAGGGCCTGTAATTCAGATATCCTTCTAGCTGAAGTGATTTCTAAAAGGAAGGCTGTTTTCCAGGAAAGAAATTTTAAGTTTGCAGTAGCAGCTGGCTCGAAAGGAGGTAGACTGAGTTTCTCCAATACAAAGTTAAGGTCCCAGGCAGAGGTTGGAGCTCTCCTGGGTAGTCTCAACTTTTTGGCCCCTCTGAGATACTGCTTTAGAAGGGGATGAGAGAAGGGGGTTCTGTGTTACAATGAGTTGAAATGGCTGAGGCATGGATTTTTATGGAAGAAAAAGACAGGCCCTTGTGAAGCATCTCAGTTAAGTATTGCAAAATCTGAGGTAAATTGGGCACTGCTGTGCTCATCCCTTGAGATTGATTCCAGGCACAGAATCTTTTCCATTTGTCAGCATATGATTTTCTAGTACTAGGTCTTCTCGTCTCCAAAATGACAGCCATCACAGGTTTGCCGAGGGATCCTAAGGGGGGATTTAAGTGATTAGCCAAGCTGCAAGATTCAATGTTTGGGGCTGAGGGTGCAGAATTTGGTTCTCCTGCTGAGACAGTAAGGAAGGTGTCTGAGGCAGGTGCCACGGTAAAATGTGTGACACACTGCGCAGGAGTGGGTACCAGTGTTGGTGAGGCCAGTCTGGAGCAATCAAAATAATTTCTGGTTTGTCCTGTTTGACTTTTAGTAGAACTTTGGAGAGTAGAGGCAGAGGGGGAAAGGCATAGACTGATAGGTCTTTCCAGCTGAAGGACAGAGTATCCACTTTCCAGGCTTTTTTGTGAGGAGTCCTTGTGCAAAATTTGTCCAACTGATAGTTCTGTGGTGAGGCAAAAAAATCTATGTCTGGGCTCCCCCATTTGCGTGTCAACATGTTGAAAATCCTTGGTTCCAGTTTCCATTCGTGTGGGTCCATGATATTTCTGCTTAGTTCATCTGCCAGAACATTTAGCTTTCCTGGCAGGAATTGAGCTTGTAGTTGTACTTGGTAGCTCAAGGCCGTGTTCCACAATGCCATGGCTAGTCTGCAGAGGGGGTAGGAATGTGTACCCCCCTGCTTGTTTATGTACCACATAACTGTGGTGTTGTCCATCTTTATCAGTAATTGTCCTGGATGAAGGTAGTCCTTGAAGGCTGTCAGTGCATTCTGTACAGCTAGCATTTCTTTTTGATTGATATGAAGGTGCATTTGATTTGGACTCTATTTGCCCTGAATGCACTTCCCTGCCAGATGAGCCCCCCATGCATAGTCTGATGCATCTGTAGTTAGGGTTTGGGTGGCAGGGGGTGTTGTGAATGGCCATCCCTTGTTTTGCTGGCAGGCCTCTGCCCACCATAGGAACTCTAGGCGCAGGCAAGTTACAACAGGAATCATTGTTTCCAGGCTGTGACAATGCTGACTCCATAAACTTTTTAAGTACCACTGAAGTCTCCTCATATGTAGTCTTGCATATGGAAATGGAAGAATGCAGGAGGCCATGAACCCCAAGGCTTGCGGTATTTGCCTTGCAGATAGCAGGGATTTTGTGGCCACCTGTTTGAAGTAAGTCACGAAATTAATTTGCTTGTCTGGCGTAAGGAAAGCCATCTGAGCAGTTGTATTCAAACTTGCCCCAGGAATGTAATTTTTTGAGAGGGTACAGTTGAGATTTCTTTTCGTTTATGGTGTACCCTAGACAGGTTTGAACTCTTTTTACAAATGCCAGATGTTTTAGAAGAATGGCCTTTTTTTCTGCCTGAATTAGACAATCGTGCAGGTATGGATAAATCTGAATATTTCTTTGCCTGCAAAATGCATTTACTGGAGCCAGCCACTTTGTGAATACCCTGGGCGCAGCAGACAAGCCAAAGGGCAGTGCAGAGGACTGATAATGCATGCAGCCTGCTTTGAAGCGTAGGTATCTTCTGCAAGATTCCCTGACTGGGATATGCAGGTAAGCCTCTTTTAAATCTAGAGTTGCCAACCAGGCATCCTTGACTAGCATAGGAAATAACTGGTGAAGAGTCAGCACCTTGAATTTTGGAATGTCCAGAAAGGTGTTTAGAGTAGACAGGTCGAGAATTGGACGCCATGATTTGTCTTTTCTCGGTACCAGGAAAAGTCTGGAATAGAAACCTTGTCCTTTTCCACTTCTGGTACTAGTTGAGTAGCCCCCATGTTTAGGAACAAAAGTACTTGTTTCTGAGCCTCTGCCCACTGATTTGGGGGCAGATCTGGCCACCCGTTTGGAGTTGGCAGAGTGTGGAAATGAAATCTGTATCCCTGGGACACTATATTTAAAATCCATTTGTCCTGGGTTATAAGTTGCCAGTTTCTTGAATGAAGAGCCAGTTTCCCCCCCAAAGGGGCGGCTAAGAGGTAAGTGCTTGGTAATTTTAAAGGGAAGTCATTGTGACTGTTTACCATAGGGTGGTGCCTTGTTGTTTCCAGATTTGGAAGTGGAAGCACCCCATTGCTTAGTTCTGAAAGTCCCCTGGGACTGAAACCTGGTTCTTTTGGAATGTCTGGGTTTGACTGAAGTGGCTCTGGAAGGAGCTGGAAAGGACCAGTTCTTAGTAGGCCAGTGCCTACTAAATCTAGGAGGTTGCACTTGTAAGAAATCTTTCACAGTTTGCATAGATTTAGCTTTATCTTCCGTATTTTTTAGAACTTCTTCAGCCTTATTGCCAAACAGGTGGTCCTGCTGTAAAGGAGCATCCAAATGTTTTGCTTTAACATGATCTGGCAGAGATTGCTCCTTAAGCCAAGCATGTCTTTTAAGCACAGACCCAGTAACAACAGCCCTGCAAGAGGCCTCTAAAGAATCAAAACCACATTGCAAAGTATGTTTGCCAACTTGTTCAGCTGAATGCAATAAATCCTGTAAATCTTTATTCTCCACAAAGTCAGAAATCAACATCATTTTCTGTTTAAGCAGTCCCATGATATGCTGTTGATATTTTAGCATATGGAATTGACAGTTTAAAGCCCTGATTGGTAAGGTTGCAGAAGTATAAACCTTTTTACCACATCTATCCAGCGCCCTGGAGTCTCTATCAGAAGGGGTAGGATATTTAGCAGTAGAAACCTTAATGCCCTTGGGCCCCTGAGAAACGGTTTCAGGGTCCACAACAGGATTTTTGAAAAGGAATTTGTGTGACTCAGGAACCCTGTAGTACCTGTCTGGTTTGCTAGGGGCTGGAGGCAAGGAATCAGGGGCCATACGGGATTCTATAAACACATTATCAACAATGTCTAGTACAGGAAGTATAGCCAAAGGCCTATGCTGAGGAAGAAGGAAATCCCCAAGCCTCATTTTGGATTCAGAGAAATCCTGACTTCCCCAGTGGAAATGCTCTCTTAAGGATTGTAAAGTTTCCCCCAAAAGAGAAATCATCAGGCAGAGAAGCAGAGGGAATCGAATCCTCTGCATCAGAGTCCTCATAAGTAGGAATGGACAAATCCAGATCATTAGAAGAGTCAGAAGAAACGGAGTCCTGTTCAGAAGATTCATAGTCAAGTTCAATCCGAGGCCTCTTGGAGGGGGGGGGGGGGTTCTGACTACCCCTGATTAAAGTAATTAAATCTTCAGCCATTTTGATCATTTGTTTTTTAGGCATAGGGGCCTGAACATGTGGTCTGGGCGTCGTTTTTTTAGACCTAGATCGAGATTTACGCCTTAGAACTGAACTTGGAGTTGGTTTAGTATGCAAGACTGTAGGCCTGAATAAATCCTCAGAAGCCGGTGCCTGCTCAGCGGCTCCAGACCCATCCAAAGTAGAGACATCTGTGGGTTCCATATGTGAAGCATCTCGCGGCATACTGGACTCCGAATGGGTCTCAGTAGAGGCCTGTGAATCAGAAGTAGCGGGTATCAGGGGCTGCAAAAGCACCTCTATGAGTACCGGCGAACTGGCTTAGGAGAAGAGTTGTCGGCAGTTTTGGACCTCAACGGCCTGTCTCTGTCTTTTTCTTTGTGTTTTTTCAGTATTCCGGTAGTCGGATGGCTAACCAACATAATTTCTGGATAATTAAATTGAGAAACGAAATATCTGGAAGCAAAAATGTACTGATGACGGATAGTGTGCTGATTAAATAAAGCACAAAACCGACAGCAAGGTACGTTGTGGTCAGGGCCTAGGCAAGGAATACAGTACAAATGAAAATCCTTACGAGGTATTTGCTTCCCACAAGTAATACAATTATTAACTTTTACCGACACCGGTAAGGAGCAAGAAAAGGTTTCCTCAACGGGGTACTTAGCTTTTAGTTGAAGACTTCGGTTCTAAAACTCAAAAACATAAATTTCAGGAATCTGCCGACCTGCACTTCCAAAATGCTTCTGTTTCGGGCACTGCGCGGCAAGAAAGACTGATGTAATGGCGTCGGCTGCATGTTATATACCCCCTGACGACCTGACGTCATGGAAGAAGGGACAGCAACCGACGCAGGACCTAAGACTTTGTTAATTACGCTGACTGAGGGCATCTTATTTATTATTTATTTATTTATTTTACATTTGTTAACCGGGGGTGTCTGACTGAGTCGAAAAGGCCCTTTTTCAGCAGAGGCCCGGGGAGAAAAGCTCCACAAAGAAAAATTACAGACACATTTAGTTATTTAGACATAATCAGTATACACACAAATTACAAGAGACATGTTTTTACAGTGGTATGCGGCACAAACAGTTACAGTGGAGAGAACAATCAAAAAAATATTAATTTTAAAAATAAAGGTAAGTAATAGATTTGTGGTGTACAGCTGAACTTTGGAATGTAGGTAGAATACATACATAGTACACAGGTACAGTATATACATTGTAGATTAGCCAGTGTTTGAGAGTAAGATTGAAAAACTATTATCAATTGCTCTAGATTTAGTATGTATATGTTATCCGCTTTCACTAGCCTGGGGAGCAATCATGGCACTGCCAACTTTGCTTGAGATGTTGCCTGATGAGGTCTTTAAAGGAGGCTTTGGATGATGTGTTTTGAATGCTAGTAGGGACAGAGTTCCATTTTTTAGCCACCGAACTACTATATAGTGCATCTCCAAAGCTATTGTAGCTGTTGGTGACTTCTTGTAGTAGTTTGCTTGATGATCTAAGAGGCCTTTTGGCTGAGTGATGTTGTACTAGGTTTTTGAGGGCAGGACACTTATTGGGGAGGTAATAGATAGAATGACAGAGGCAGAGCTGATTGTAGGTTAGGAGGTTGGGCAGTTCAAGCCAGTGGAGCTGTCTCAAAGCAGCACAGTGATGAGTTCTATATGAGCAATTTGCAGCAAAGCGGGCAATTCTGTTATAGCAAGCTTCCATTTTGCTTAGTTCAGTTTTGTTGAGATTAGTCAGAATGGGAAATGCATAGAGTAGGGTGGATAGAAGTTGGGAGCGAGCAATGGCTGATCTTGTGTTGTTGGTAAGAAATTGTTTGATACGGTAGAGTGACCCCAGTTTGGTATGTACTTTTTTAATAGTTAAGTTCAGATGACTATCAAATTTTAGGTGGGAGTCTATGGTTATTCCCAATAGTTTAGCCTGTGCCACTGGAGCAATTGGAGTAGCATTTGTGGAGTAGATAGTGAATTGACTGGTAGTGTTTTTGTTAGAACTGGTTATAATCATAAGCTGAGTTTTCTTTGGATTGAGGATAAGTTGTGCTTTGGTAAGGTAGTTTTCAACGTCAGAGAATGCTAGTTGAGTTGTTTGCAGGAGGGTGGGAATGTTTTGTGCAGCGCAGATTAAGGTAGTGTCATCTGCATACTGAATTATAGATGCATGCTGTGTGGAGGTGTGGAGGTCATTTGTGAAGACTGTGAATAGTAGTGGTCCTAAGATAGAACCCTGTGGGACTCCTATAGTTATGGGCAGCTGAGGAGAGAGAATTTTCCCATTTCACAGCTTGGTACCTGTCAGTTAAGTAGCTTTGGAACCAGGTAAGAGTGGAATTAGATAGATGATATTGGTTTATTTTGTTTAACAGGATTTGGTATGAGACTGTGTCAAATGCTTTGGACATATCCAAAAAAAGAGTTGACACTTGCAGGCATTCATTTTTGAGACGGTTTACTGTGTCTGTGAAGCAGAGGAGAGCTGTAGTGGTACTATGAGCAGGTCTGAAACCATGCTGAGTAGGTGACAGGATGTTGCAGTCTAGGAGATAGTTTAGCATCTGGGTATGGATGCATTTTAATAGGATTTTGGCCATGGGGGAGAGTAAAGCAATGGGTCTGTAGTTATTAAGTTCAGTGGCGGTCCCGCCTTTATGTATGGGTGTAACATAGGATATTTTCCAGAGTTTGGGCACATAGTTTTCAACAATTGATCTGTTTATGAGTGGAGACTGGGATAGCAATAGCATCTGCTGTAAGTTTCAAGAAATAGCTGGGGAGTAGGTCGGCTGCTGTTGATGAGGTTTTTAGTTTGGAGAGCATGCTTTTGATTGAAGTGGTAGAAACTGTTTTGAGGGTAAAGCTTGTATTAGTGTTATTTGTGTTGGGGGGGATAGTGAGGAAGGAACTGTCCTGTGATACTAAGGATAGAATTGAGTTCACAAAGTGGGAGTTGAATTGTGTTTCGATGGGAACTTTAGTGTCAGGGGTGGTTGGTTTGGGGGTAGCCTTTTGGGTGGATTTTAGTAGCTGGTTTACATTTTTCCAAATTTTTTTGCGGGTTGTGTTGGTATTTAGTTTGTAATGTTGTGTAGTAGGATTTTTTGTCCAGCCTAATGCATTTTTTTGCACGGTTGCGCAGTTCTTGGGACTTAGTTAGGCTTTGTGTTTCTTTGTTTTTTTGATAGTAACGCCAGGCAGTGTCTCTGGACTTGAGGATTTGTATGGTTTCTTTACTGAGCCAGGGGTTTGTAGAGGTTCTAACCTTGATTTTGCGCAATGGAGCGACAGTGTCTAGGTGTTGTAGAAATGTTTTGTTGAAATATGCTACAGCCTGGTCAAGTGGGAGGGTTTTTAGGGGGGTCCAGTCACAGTTACACAGTAAAGTGTTGAGGACCTCAGGAGAGAATTTTTTTGTGTTTCTAGTGGATATACAGTTAGTGGTTTTGCATATGCTTGTTCTACTACGTATAAAGTATATTATGTTGTGGTCACTTAAGGTGTCTGGGAAACTGCCTGTGTGAGTGTACAATGTGGGGTTGCTAGTTAGGACCCAGTCAAGGATGGATTCCCTTTTAGATTTTTTATCACACCTAGTTGGAATCTGGACTAGCTGCTAGTAGCCATGGAGATTTATTAGACTACTTGGTGGTTCTGATATACAGGTGAACCAATCAAGGTTGAAGTCCCCCAGAATAAGGGTTTCTTGTGAGTATGTGGAAGAACACCAGGATAAGAAGTCTTCAAGGCTAGCAGGTGTATTACCAGGTGGAATATAGATCACAATTGTGGTGATGACCTTTTTAGGGTGAAGTTGAAGTTGTGAGATAAGTATGTCCCAATTATTGGGGAAGGGGTAGGAGTTTGGTAATTGATGGACAGTTAAGTTGGACTTGTAGAGTAAGGCAGTTCCACCCCCTTTACGAAGTGGTCTGTCTTGCCTAATGATATTGTAGCCGGTAGGGAGAACTTCTGAGTTAGCTATGTTTTTATTTAGCCAGGTTTCTGTTAAAGCAACTATGTCTGGGGAGTAGTGTGCTATTGTGGCCTGGAGTTCAGATATTTTATTTTTGATACTCCTAATATTAATATTTAGCATTAAAAGATGGTTGGTTTTGCTGCTGTTGTTGATTTGCCCAGGGATGAAGAAAGTGGGGGTGTTATGTTCTGACATTTGTGTTGGAGCAGTTTGTGTTGGACAGGATGGATTTGGGCCTGGGTTGGGGTGGATATCCCCACTTATGATGAGCCTGGAGTTAAAATGGTTATACAGATGTTGGAGTTTGGTGAGGAGTGTGAGAAAGTACTGTGTTTTTTGGAGTAGGAATGAGAGCATGTGTGTTTAGTTCTGAATTGGTCCGTTATGTAATTCTTGAATAAGTGTGGGCAGATATTATTATAATGTGTGGTGTCTGTGTATGAGAGTGCATAATGCAGTGTTGTGCTACTAAGTTTAGGGATATTGCTAGAGTGATAACTTGTGGTGTTGTAAAGAATTATTAGAAGACAGACTAGATTTAGTTGAGTGATAGTCATGGTTATAAAGTTTATGTTGTTTCTAGGTGGGGGGTCTGAATAGGAATTCTAGGGTTGCACTATATGTGGATGGGGAAGTAGTGTGGGTGATGCAAAAAATGCCTAGTGGGAATGAGAGTGATTGGGAGTATTTTGTGTGGAGCAAGTTGGTGTGGTTTAATGTGATATGACTTGAGGAGCTGTGATTGGTGGAGGTGATGTGAGGGTGAGCTGTGGGTGTGGCTATGATTACTATAAATGTAGAGGTAGTGGGGGCGGGAGGGAATAGGGGGCAGGGCAGGGGAGCGGAGAGAGCCTGAGCGTTAGCGAGGGCGAACTGAGCGGGGCAGAGCCAGAGCCAACCAAGGCAAGAGAAAAAAGTAAGTATTACTTTACAAATCTGAACACTTTTAAAACAAATTCCTGAGGTCTAATGGCTTACCCGCTAGCAGAATGTAATTGCTGAAGAGCACTTGTGTCCTGGTGGGAGACTAGAAATTTAAAGATGGCTCCATGCTCAGCAGGATTCTAATTTTGACTTTGTATTGGGGGAGGGAGATAGCACAAGGGGTGTAAACCAGGTGGAATGCAAAGAAACCAGAGAGGCAATCAGTGAAGGCCTCAGAGAGGGTAAGTAATAATTCAAACTACCTGTAAAGTGAAGGAGAGAAGAGACAGCAAAGTTTATTAAGGTTGGGAGTGTGTCTTTACATTGACTTGCTGATTAGTAACCAGTTTGTGCACAGATTAGAGTAGGGAGATACATTAGCAATGATAGAGATGCAAATAAGCAGGTGATCCTCCAAGTGATACAAACTAAGGCAGAAAGAACTGAGAGGGCTGCTTGATGGTTAATTTAATTTAGTCACAGGGATGTGAATTAAAATCTATACCGTCTATTGGACAGTTAGGATTACTGTACTATCGGGGAGGGACACAAGGCTACAACAGTCAGTTTTATTAGCAAGCTGAGAACTACTAAGAAATACTGCTAATGTAATAGCTTCACTCTCATAAAACATACAAGTAGAATGCCTGGGTGGGCTGACCCTGCTCTTGAGGCTCAAAATGTATATCCTTGTTTAGTTTGCAATACTGATTCCTTCTTACACTGTATAGATGGAGTGGTAGCCGCAGACTGCAGATTTGCTTGAGTGTGCTCGGCTAGCAGAATGTAATTGCTGAAGAGCACTTGTGTCCTGGTGGGAGACTAGAAATTTAAAGATGCCAGCTTGAAGAAGAAACCTGCCAGCAGATGACCCAAATGTAATGACTGCAACAGTGAAACACAATGAACATCTGCTATACATTTGGTGAGCACCCTGGGGGCTGTGGTCAGACTGAACTGAAATTATCTGAACTAGTAAGTGGCTGGCTCCTCGCCTGAAATGCAGTTACCATCTACAGCGTCTTGCATTTTGATGTGGTGGTACGCATCCTTCAGGTCTATATAGCATATCCAATCTTCCATTCTCAGAAGGGTATATTGGACTGAACCATGACCATCCAGAATTCTTCACTGATTTGTTCAGGAATGTCAGGTCCAGGATCGGCCGTAGGTCCCCTGTCTTTTTTTTGGTACTAAAAAGAATCTTGAAAAAAATCCCAATCCTCTCTGGTCAGGAGGGACCTACTGGATGACCCTTTTTTGCAGCAGCTTTGCAATTTCCTGAGCTGCCGTTTCCCTCTGACGGAGTAGAACATTGATGAGGAGAGCTTTTGGTTTGGGGTTTTCCAAAAAGGGAATAAAGTATCCTCTGGATACGTTGCTTAGCACCCACTGATCATTTGTGATGGCTGCCCAGGCTTGTGGGTGTAAGGAGAAGCTCCCCCCGACTGCTTCCATAGGAGGGCAGTCGGGCCACCATTGAGGAGTGCTGGAAGGGTCTGTCCAAGAAGAAATCTCTAGACCCTGTGTTCTGTGGATCCCCTCTGCCATGGGGGTGGCTTCTTCCATTGTAGCTTTTACTCCCCCTGACTCCGAAGGAAAAGTCTCCCTGAGATTCCTGAAAAGGATCTTCAGATTTCTTCAACCACAAAATTTTCAACCATGCTGGTTCCTGGAGAAGGACCTTTGTGGGGTAGAAAAATGGATCCCAATGGCAGACAAGGTCTTTCCAACTTTCTCGCTCCGGGAGAGTCTCTCTCTTATCGTTGGACTGAACAAAGACAATCTGTTGAAAAGGGCATTGACGAATGACATCTTGAAAGGTTCCGCGAAGTCACACAGCCACATCCAGGCAAGGAACCTGATGGCAATGCCTGAACCTGCTCCCCTAGAGGTGTCCTCTTCAGGATGAGAGATCAACCTCATGGATGCATTAGATAGGGAAAGTGTAGTGGCCATTCTGGAAGAAAAGGTCTTCTGATCCTTGACAGACATGGACTCTGGGATAGACGGAGTTCTTTGACAAGGTCTCTCTGTAGTCTAGTAAAATGGGATAGGTAGTTTAATGCTCATAGGATGAAAGTGGATGAGATGTAAACTCTCTTACAGAATCTGTCCACATCCCTAGACTTCCTGTTAGTGGGATGGACAGAGGAGCTTTCTTGGGCCAGCTCTTTTTTAGTGGCTGCCGCAACCACTATGGCATCTACTGGGATCCCTTTATTCCAATGTGGTTTGCTGGTAGGCGTGCCAAGAATCTTGTTGGCCCTCTTCAGGATGGACTCTACACTGTTTGGTTCCTTCCATGCCCTGGGAGATACTAATTCAGGCAGCACATCTTGCAGGGGGGGGGGGGCGTTGACACTGAGGCTGTAAATGGGTCAGACCTGAAAGCCTCCAAAAGCACTGTTTTCTCTAGGGTGGGGTTTTGAGCAGACCAACCACCTCTTTGGTGGACTATCTCTATGATGTCCAAAAAACAGATATCCTCAGGTGGAGATCTTGGGACCCCTCCTCTTCCTCAAAATCAGTGTCACTAGTGAGGGATTCCAAGGGAAATCCCGGTGCCTCCTTTTACACCATCTCTTCTGAGAGACCTTCTCAGTGGGATGCTTCAGGGAGGTGTCAGGAGGAAACTGGGGTTCCACTGAAGAGGTGGGCTGGAGCCTGGAGGCTCTCAAGCACAGTCTACCCCCATGGTAGATGGGAGGCCTCAGACACAGGATCTGTGGGGTTGAGGAGTAGCGCTGAGGGGGGAAGAACAGAGGCTCTCCTGAGGTGAGACAGGACCCTCTCCATCACTTCGAACACAGAAGGACTCTAAGAACCCGAGGGTCATCCCTCTGGGGCTTAATCTAATGGAACGGATGCCCCCTGTGAACTTGGAGCCCTCCTTTCCTAAGGGGGAATTGGAGCCGAACTATCAACTGCCAAGGCTCCAAGGTTAAGTGACAACTCCAAAAACTTCGGAGTTAATGGACAACCCCCGGACTTGATGTCAAGGCTCTGGCTCCAAGACAAGCTAGGTGTCAAAATGGTCAGGGCAGAGAGCATCGAAGAGGCTATAGAGGATGAAGTGCAATCACTATCAGCTCTGACATTTGCGCTCTCAGAACCACAGCACTGGCAGACTCCAAAACCAAACGTTGAATTGGAAAAGGAGCAACAGGATGGAACAGGGAGATTCTGCTCACAGATTTGGTGGGGGATGGAGATGGCAAAAGCCCCATCTGGATCTGTGCCTGAAGAAATTGCCTCATCAGTCCATCCACTTTGTTTTTGGACAGACTATGGGAAGACCTGATGGAAGTAATAGTTGAGGGAGGACTCGCTATCTTCTTAGGAGAGATTTCCCTGTGGGGAGATCTCTGCGCAAAAATACTCAAATCCGACATGGCAAGTGGAGCCTGAGGAAGAGGCGGACATGGTGGAGATGACAACTGACCCCGAAGAAATCAGATCCAATGATTTTTGGTGCGGTCTTGGCCGGCTCTAACATAGAAGAAAAAGAAGACTGATCTGGGGAGCATTTCTTGGCTTCCTGGGTCGGGTCTACTTTACACGCGCGAAAGCTGAAAAACCTGAATCCAAATAGTGCAACACGTAAAGAGCGAACTATGAATATGACGAACGACCGAAACTGCAAAAGTGGAAATATCGAATTCGTATAGTTAGTCCATCTGTGGTATAGCGCCGTAAGGTAAGTGTGCGATAGTTACGGACCTTAGGGTTAGGGAGGGGTTAAGGTAAGTGCATAGGTAGGTAGTGTATGTAATGTATGTATGGTTTAGTGTACGGTTTTGTTAAGTGTATGTGTGTGGAATAGTTAGTTTGTTTGGGTATAGCTCCATAGGGGAAGTGTGTGGTAGTTATGGACCTTAGGGTTAGGGAGAGGTTAAGGATAGTGCATAGATAGTTGTGTATGTGGGGTTTAGTGTAGGGTTAGCAGTAGGGTTTTGGTGCTTTAATTTAGGGTTAGAAGTAGGGTTTTTGTTAGTGTATGTATGTGTTTTTTTTATTGTGTTTGGGCAGATAGTGTGTTGCAGGTGGTGGGTTGGCAGACTATGACGGTTCGAGGTTTTAAATTTCGCACTTTAGTACGTTCGACTTATTCGCGGTTTGCTCTTTATGTGTCGCGTTATTTGGAATTGGGTTTTTCGTGTTTCGAGCGCATAAAGTAGAACACCCCCCCCCTGGTCTCCTTAGGTTTTCTCGCAGGGGGTTGAGCCCCTGAGGTGGTAGGGACAGGAGGTAGAGGGAAGCAAGCCCTTGAGGATAAGCTTGTTCCACAGATCCGCCAGGGCACACGGACGGAAGGTGTAGCAAATAGGGCAGGTGCTGTCCAAATGAGATGGCTCTAGACAGTAAACGTACTCCCCACGGGCATCAGAAAATGGGATCTTGTGCCCACAGAAGTGCAAATTTGAAACCTTGAGGTCTGTCCGATTTAGCATCGGACTTGTAGAAGGAAACTCTGTCCTTTTTTTTTTTTTTTTTTAAGAGAAAGGGTATAAGAAAGGCAGGAAAGCTAAGTTGGACAGAAAACCTGCTTAACAGGAAAGAATGGAAAAAAAAAAACTTTCCTAAACTGGAGGAGCTCTGGAGCGTCCTCTATGAGTGGCAAACAAGGTCTGAGGTTGACTGGGGGGGATGAGGCATTATGGCTAGGATGGGAGAAGCTCAAGCTTCAATGTCTCAACTTGGAAGATGGCCGAGTTGGATCAGAGGGTCAGATCTGAAACCCACAGGTTGAGGAGCAATGAGAGTGACAACATCAGATCCCTTTTTTTTCTCTGTGATAAAGTTCACTTTGTAGGGTAAGTTATGATGATGACCCCTGGCCAGAAAATGAAGGGGGAACCAATGCTGCCCATGCCAAAAGTGAATCACCAGCAAGATTGTTGGTCTCTCCCTTTAGATTTTCAACAGAACATTTAGGAATAAGGGAAGTGGAAGGAAGGCATAAAGGAACTTACTGATGCAGGAAAAGGGCCTGGGAACAGGGGATCCCAGAGCAAAACAGCATGAGCTGTCTGATCTGAGTGGAGGCAAAAAAAAGTCTATTTGAGTATGTCCAAGAAGACCTCCCTGTTTAGCATCCATTTGTGAGGGTTTTCCGTGGACTTGCTTGAAGTATCCACAACAACAGTGTCCTGCTATGGAATGTAAACTGCTTACAGGGAGTCATTTGCTTTTATAGCTTGGTACCAAGCCAAAAGAGCCAGTCTGCAGAGTTGATAGCACTTTGTCTCCCCCTCATTTATTGCTACACCACATGACTGTTGTGCTGTCCATGAAAATCACAAGGAGTTCTGGATTTCACATGTGAGAGAAGACCTGCAGAGTTTAAATGATGACCCTCATCTCTTTTACACTGATGTGCTCCCTCCTTTGAGGATCCACTGATCTTGGACTACCAAAGATACTGTCCATGTACCCCAAGCAGGATCTGATGCATTTGTGTGAAGTTCTTCAGTTTGAACAGCTCATCTGAAAAGAAGATGTAGATTCAGCTGGACCAGAAAAATCCACCACTAACACTTTTTTTTTCCAGAAAAGAAAGAAGAGGGATCTGAGTATCCAATGGGTGACAATGCTGAAACCAAAGAGATTTCAGGCAGCATTGATCTTTCTCATGTGACCTTGGCAAACGGAACCATAGGAACGGTAGCTGGCATGTAAACCAGAGCCTGTAAAATTTACCTTACAGTGGTAATTGAAGAGGAAGAAGCAACTAAAAGTACAGAGTCTGAATTTTCTCTTTTCAGAAAAAAGCTACCATACGTCGGCTGTCCAGTTCTGCAACCCAGAAAAGCAGACCCTGAATGTGAATCAAAGCAGACTTTTACAGAATGAATGTGAAACCCAGCCTTTGTAGAAGACAGATGGTAAAGCTGAGATGCAGCAGAGGTTCCTGAGAGGTGGCCTGGACAAGAAGGTCATCCATTTAAGTAAATATTTGAATTCAAGAAAACAAAAGCACCACGATGAATGCAGCAATAGGAGGCAAATTCAGTATGAATGAGAAATACAAATGAAGCAAATAGCGTAATAAAATTTAATTCTCCGCTTTCGTCGAAAGACTTCATCAGAATAAATAAAAACATCAAAATGCAACTTTAAATACACCCACAAGTAATTGATTAACTGAACTGTTTAACAAATTACAATTAAAATCAACTGAGTTTTTTAGTTAAAAAAAGAAGTAATGATACCATTGCATTTATGGACATATAACTTCCTGTGTTTTAAAAAACATTTTATGTTGATGGCCTCGTTTAAGCCAGGGAAACTGTCAGCCTTTAATTTAATTTGCCACATAGTTTCTCTCTCTTGTAGGTAATTTTTGAAATCACCCCCCCCCCTCATAACAGTTTTGCAAACTTCCAAAACTGAAAACAAGAATTTTTTAAAAGGGGGAACAAACGGTGGAATGCTTGTAGAGGGCATTGGTGACATCTTTCTTTTTAATACCATAAATATGCTCTCTAATGCGAGTCCTTAGACATCTAGTTGTCATCCCAACGTAAAAAGCTGGGCAGGTGTTGCACAGACTAATGTAAACAACACCCTTAGTACTGCAATTTACAAACCTCTAAAAGGCCCACATATTCAGAGCCAGCCAGGACAAAAGGGCCTATGTCTCTTAAGTCCAGTCCACTACACAGCCCAAAAAAGGCAGGGGGATGGATGGAGGGAGGGATGGTTGAAGACAAATGAAAAGCAACAACTCAGATGGAACATTATGGTAACTACATAACTTATTTATCTGAAGTTGTTTTTATCTGATCTTCAACCTGAGGAACAGAGTTACTAGCTGCAAAAAAAAAAAAAAAAAAAAAACCTGAGAGGTCCTCTTGGAAGGATATTCCAGAGCACAGCTGAGCCAAAAGATGCTCTGCTCCTGAGAAAAGATCCAATTTATAATGAGAAATAAAGGTATGCGACGAGGACCAGGTAGCAGCAGAACAGATATCAAGAGGAACCCAGGACCAAAAAGCCACAGAAGTAGAGACTGATCTGGTGGAATGCCCCCAGATATGTCCTGGTGGAGACAAACTTTTAGCTCAATAGGGCAAAGAAATACACTCTAAAATCCAGCGAGCAATCATAACTTTAGAAACAGGCTTTCCCAAATGAAGTTTAGAAAATGAGACAAAAAGCTGATCTGATTTACGCAAGCTTTTGGTTCTATGGAGAGTGAAACTCAAGTGCGTGTGCATGTCTACTAAGTGCAATTTGTACTCTCCTCTATTTTGGAAATTTGGGAAGAAAACTGGCAAATTAATGACCTGGTTAATATTCAATTCCGAAGCCACCTTTGGCAAGAAAGATGGAGTGGTCCACAGGGACACTCTGTCTTTATGAAAAACTACATAAGAGGGCTTAACAGATGATGCCTGAAGCTCAGAAACCCCGCCCGGCCATTCTACACTTCTGCTTACTTACCCCCAGCTCTCACCTGCAGAGGCCGATACTTTTTCAGCTGCACTTTTCTGCCCTGTTGCTCTTTCCTGCTCCGTTCGCCCTACGGGCTCACTCCACTCCCCTACCCTGCCCCCCAATTCCCACCCGCCCCCAGTGTTCCTACCTTTATTGCCATCCCGCATCACGCCCCTCTTACAACAGCCAATCCCATTACCACATAACTCTTCCCCCTCCACCAATCACATCCAGCTCATTACTCCTCCCCTCAATCACCTACCTTTCCTATCCCTCTCTAAACCTCCATACTCCCATCTCCTCAAACCATACTTCTTTCTAAAAATGCCCCCTTTTATTTCCACAATCCATACCCCTGCATGTCTCCTACTCCTCATTCTAATTCCTCTTCACCATGCCTCCTCTTATACAAACCTCCATCTACACCCCCCACCTCCACACCACAACCATTCCAATCACTTCAACAACATTTCTGCCTCTCTAACCCCCATTCACCCCATCTCTCTATTAACTTTAAAACTTTTTCAAATCCCCTCAAATTTCTACAAACCTAAACTTACACCCTACCTTCCTTCCATAACCAAACACAATCCGAACAAAATCATTCATCACCTCCTATACCTCTTCCTAGCTGGCGACATTCATCCAAACCCTGGACCAAACACTTCTCAAACAAAAAACCTCAGCTCTAATAACAAACCTATCCATAAAGACCTCAAATTCCTCACCATTAATACCCGAAGCTTAACCAACAAAACAACCCTCTTTCACGCCTGGCTCAACCATAACTCCCCAGACATAGTTGCCATCTCTGAAACCTGGTTAAAACCACATATAACTGACTCAGAATTCCTTCCCACCGGATATCAATGCCTCCGAACTGATCGCCTAAATAAAAGAGGTGGTGGAGTCGCTCTAGTTTACTCCAATCAGTTATCCATTACCTCCTTCTCTAACCCTATTCCAACCTTCAATAACACTGAATTAGTAATTGGCATGCTAAACTTAAATGACCAAAAAAGTATCTGCATCATCTCCCTTTATATTCCCCCTGGTAATAATACCAATACATTGGAAAAGCTTCTCTCCTGGACCTACTCTAACATTAAACATGAAACTTACATAATGGGAGACGTAAATATTGACTGGCAAAAAATCATTGACCCCAATCCCACCATATCAATCAACCTCTTCAATTTTACTCAACTTATCCACTCCATTACTAGGCCCAACAAGACCAACCACCCAGGCTCCATCCTAGACTGGATCCTTGTATCTCACCCAAACAAAACCACAACATCTGGTGTCACTCCCGACCCATTAGGAGACCACCTCCCTGCCTTCACCCACAGAGCCACACCAACTCCTACACACTCAAAACCTATCTAACTTCAACCCCTCTTCCTTCTCTGACTCCCTTAAACTCACTAACTGGAACCAACTAAAAACCCTACCTCTAGACGAAGCAGTTGATTTCTTCAACTCTACATTCCTTTCTATCCTAAACTCCATTGCTCCAACACGAACCAAAAGAGTTAAAGCCAAAACAGCCCCTTGGCTTACAAAAGCAACCAAGAAAATTATGCAACAGAGAGACAAATCTTGGAAAACCTACCTCCATAATAAACAGCCTGAACTCTTACTAAAATACAAACAGCTACGAAACCTAGCCAAAAAACATGTCATTATAGACAAAAAATCCTACTATAACCACCTACAAACAAATCATATTAAAAACCCCAAACAATTCTGGAAATCTAGCCACTCCCTTCTCAAGCCTGGAACCACAAATAACCCTTGTCCAGACACTAGCAAATCTGACCTAGAAATTGCCAAACTGTTTAACATTTCCTTCACCTCTTCTATTGCTGAGCTAACTAAAACCTTCCCCAGTAACACCCCTGCACCCCCCTCTACTCCTCCTCCTCCCACTCCCCTGTCTTTGAATTTAAACCAGTATCCACCTACATCATAAAGAAACTTCTCACAAAACTTAAACCTTGCACCAATGCTCCTGACGACATTCCCTCCTCCTTCTTAAAAATTGCCTCTGACAGTATCGCTCTCCCTATCAGCATCCTAATAAATAGATCACTACTTGAGTCATATGTACCCAAACTCTGGCGCTCTGCTTTCATTCTTCCACTCCACAAGGGTGGCAAAAACTACAGCTATACCAACTACTGCCCTATAGCCATCCTCTCTCCCATCTCTAAACTTCTCGAAAAATGCATACATATGCAGCTTATGCCATTCCTAACCAAACATCAATTGCTCTCTCCTACCCAACATGGCTTCCGCCCTGAACATAATACCAACACAGCCCTTCCCTCCTTTCTACACTCCATCAACTCAGCTCGAGACTCGGGGAAACTTTGTTTCATCTGCTCTATTAGATTTATCTAAAGCTTTCGATACCATCTCTCACTCCCATCTACTAAACCATCTATCTAACCTTAACATCTCCACAGAAGCTCTATCCTGGTTCTCCAGCTATCTTTCAGACAGGTCACAAGCAGTGAAATGGGGACAATCTTGCTCCCCCTTCCTTCCAACCCCCACTGGAGTTCCCCAGAGTTCCATTCTAGGCCCTCTTCTATTTAACATCTTCATGAATGACTTCCACAAAACCATTCCTAACACCAAAATTGTCCAATATGCAGACGATTCCACTCTGATCTGCTACGCCTCCAACCAAACTGAACTCAAGTCTCTAACTCAAACTGCCTTCTCAACCACTGAAAAATGGATGCACCAGAACCACCTCTCACTTAACGCAAACAAAACTAAACTCCTCCTATTCACTCCCTCCAAATGCACTCCTTTAGATAAAAACTCATTTCAAATTACCAGCCTCAACAACTCTATCATAGACATTGTACCTTCTGCCAAACTCTTGGGGGTCACCATCGACGAACACTTAAAATTTAATACTCATATCCAACTTAACATCAAGAAAACCCACACTAAACTTGGCCTACTGTACAGGAATAATCAATTCCTCTCCCCCTCTACTAGACATACCCTGGCCACAGCATACCTTCTCCCATCTCTTCTATACAGTGCTCCACTGCTTACTAAACTATCTACCACCCTCATCTCCAAACTAGAAGTATGCTACAAAAAAATCTCCAGATTTGCCACAAATGCAAATGTCCTCTCTCATCACTGCTCCTCCCTACAAACTTTAAACTGTCTTGAACTCACCAATCAGCTAGACTACATCCAAATTGTCACAGCCCACAAACTACTATTTCAACCCACCAACTGCCCAGCTCTATACAATATCCTCCTACCATATAGCCCTCCCGGACCCCTTAGATCCACTCACCAAAACCTTATTTCCATCTTCAAACCTAAACATCCTGTTGGTCAGCTCTTACTCTCCTTCACTCAAGCCAGAAAATGGAACGCCCTGCCCTCTACCTTGAGAGCCTGTGGAAACCTAAGCAACTTCAAAAGACTTCTTCACTCTTACCTACTTCTTCATAGAAAATGTAACTGCGCTCTTCACCCCTTACCTCCTAGCCCCCCCTCTTCCTACTCTCCAGGCTAATCCTTTCCTTTCCCTTTCTAACCTTTCTTATAGTCCTTCACTATTTAGCAGTAACCTATCCCCCCTCACACCTCATATTCTATGCCTCTCATCCTCTCATACAAACTCTCACTTTAATATCTTACCAAATAAGTAATCAACACCTTCTCATTCAACAACTCTACCTGCTGCTCAACTGTAAAACTCCATAATGACTGCAATTACTCATGTTTCTCTTCATTATGCTATGTCAATTTGGAATTATTGCTTTTTGTCTTGTAATGTAACTTGCTTCAAGGATCCCTCCCCCAGGGATCCCCATTTCCCCATACTGTAACGAAATGGAAATTTTTGCTATGGTTGTCAATATCTTTAGGTAACTTTTAATGTTTGTATTTCTATATGCTATGTAACTTGTGTTTTGAGGAGCTTTTCTCCCCGGGCCTCCACTGAAAATGGGCTCTTGAGCCCAGTGGACCTACCCGGTAAACAAATTGGAAATAAATAATTGCCACCAAAAAAGCAGTCTTCTGTGATAAAAACTGCAAATCAACTGAGGCAGCTGGTTCAAAAGGGGGAGAAACCAAAGCCTGCAAAATGAAGGTTAGGTCCCATGGAGGCGTGGGGTCCTTAACCAGAGGCCTAAGAAGAAGAAAGGTACCTTTCAAAAAGGCCTTACAGAGTTTAGACAGAGTTAAAAAAGCTGAATTTTCACCCACATGGAAATTGGAAATTTCTGCCAACTGGACCTTAACAGTAGAAAACTAATGTCATTAGTAATAATGTAACCTAAAAATTCCAAAATGGCAGGGACTGGTGCCGTAAATGGATCCAGGTCATACTGAGAAGCCCAGATCGAAAAACGTTTCCATTTGCTAGAATAGATCTTCCTGGTGAAAGTCTTGTGAGCTGCAATCAGGATCATTTTGACAGGAGAAGAAAGCTCGGGAGTCCTAGCTATCATGGAAATTGGAGCAGTCAAGCCATGAGCTTCAGGATGACTAAATCTGGGTGAATGATCAGATCTGGAACCAGATCTACAGTCCAGTGAGAACACACTATATGAGACCACAGAATGGGGAACCAAACGTGAAGAGGCCAGAAATGGGCAATAAGGATAACAGAGCTCCCCAGACAACAAGTTTTCTGAATAAACTTGGGAATTAGAGGAAGCGGAGGATGCGCATATAGTAGACTGGAGGACCAAACATGGACTACAGCGTCTCTGGGTGACTCCCCCAGAGGGGGGATCGGAGTGAAATACTAGCTGCACATCGCATTGGAAGGAGGGACAAAGAGATTGCAGCAAGGCTGACCTCACTTTAGAAAGATCTTGTCTGCTACTGACTGATTCAGAGACCACTCACAGGGCATCAGAATAGATCAGCTGAGCCTGTCTGCTAGGATGGTAGACTTCCCTGGAATGTGCGTTGCCACCAGAAAACAGCCGGTGGGGATCACCCAACTCCCACAATCTCATAGCCTCACAGAAAAAGGGAATAAGATCTGGTTTCCCACTGTTTGTTGATGTACCAGACTACAGACATATTGTCCATCTGTATGGCAATAGTCCCAGGAGGAAGAAAGGCATGGACAGCTTGCAAAGCCAAAAGCACTGTCCTCGTCTCCAGGACACTGATATGCAGACTGGTCTCCAGTGCAGACCACGTGCCTTGGACCGTCTTTCCTATGCAATGCCCTCCCACCTGTGCAGGTATGTGTCCATGGTCACTGTGATCGCGGGGGAGGAAAGAACAAATGGGCGATCCAGGAGGAGGTCCGGGGACTGGAGCCACCAAAGAAGGGAGTCCCTGGAAACACGAGAGAGTCGACCAGGATGTGACAAGGGAAGGTCTAGCAAAGACCACTGAACTGCTAAGTTCTATTGCAGGACCCTCATGCGGAGGCACGAGGTTGGAATAAGGGTGACTGCGGCCACCATGGACCCCAACGCCTGAAGAATTATGCCCACCGGGGGAAACTGGGCTTGAACAATATACTGTACATAACAACTAAGTGATAACAGTCTGTCTGGAGGCAGGAACATTTTGCCCTGTATAGTGTCTAGCCAAGCACCTATGAAATCCAACACCTGAACCGGTGCTAGTGGAGACTTGGTGAGATTTATCGTAATGCCCAATGATGGGTCTATATGGAGAAGAAAATCCCTGGCCTGAGTCAGTTGATGCCTGGAGGCAGTGGAGAGGAGCCAATCGTCCAGGTAGGAAAAGACCTGAAAACCCTGCAGCCACAGGTGAGCCCCCACTACAGCTATCACTTTGGTAAACACCTGGGGGGCAGTGGTTAGTCCAAAGGGAAGCACTCTGAACTGAAAATGATTTGCTCCCAGACGGAAGTGGAGGAAACTCCGGGAGCATCTGTCCATCTTGATATGGCAGTATGCATCCTAGAGGTCCACAGAGCACATACAGTCTTTCATCTGCAGGAAAGGCAGAATGGAGTTGAAGGGTGACCATCTGAAACTTCGTTTTGGCAACAGAGAGGTTCAGGGTTGAAAGACCCAGGATTAGTCTAAAGTCCCCTGTTTTTTTTGGCACCAAAAAAAACCTGGAATAAATGACTGATCCGGACTGGTCTGGGGGGACAGGCCGGATGACTCTTTTTGCGAGCAGCCTAGTGATTTCTACGGCTGCCTCCTCCAGATAACCAGGTGGAACATCCGGGAGGTATTTCGGTGGAGAGGGAGGATGAAGAAAGGGGATAGAGTAACCTCTGGATATGATCTGCAACACCCAACAATCATTCATAATGGACTCACAGGCTGCTGGGTGCAGCAATAGATGTCCCACGGCTGCCTCCAGAGATGAGCAGTCGGGCAATCCCTCAGGTAAAGAACCCCGAGAACCCTGGTTCTTCAGACCCACTCTGCCATGAGGGCAGTGTCTGTCATATCCCCCTCTGCCCCGGGGGAAAACGAATCCTTAGTGTCCTGGGAAGAACCCTGAGACTTCAGAAACAACAACTTCTTGAACCCACGATGATTCCTTGAAAAGGATCTTTGTGAAGTTGAAAAGCAGATCTCGATGGCAGGCAAGGTCTTCCAGTCCTTCTCTCTCTGGGTTAACATGTCACCGTTTTTCCAAGCAAGGTGGAACCGTCGTAGGGAACATTTGTTTAAGACACCTTGAAGGGATCCAAAAAAGCAGAAAGCCAGAGCCAAGCATGCTGCCGAATGGCCATGCCTATCCCGCAGCTCTAGATGCACAGTCGGTAGCATGGGGCAAAAGCCTCATGGAAGTGTTTGAAACAGCAGTAAGGGTGGCTATGCGGGAGAAGACCTTCTCCTCTGCCGATATGGACCCTGAGGCAGACTCGGCGACCTCCTTGACCAGGTTCCTCTCCAGTCTGATTACGTGTGTCAAACAATTCAGCGCACATAAGGCAAAAGTGGCTGAACTGTAGGTCCGCTTCACAAAACAATCCATCATCCTAGACTCCCTGTCTGGAGGGTGCACCAAGGAGCTTTCCTGGGCCAGCTCCTTCTTAGTGGCAGGCACAACCACCATGGCATCGATTGGGAACCCCTCGGACCAATGGGGCTTGTCTAATGGGGCACTGAACACCTCGTCCAGGCATCTGGGGATGGGCTCAATCATGTCTGGTTCCTCCCATGCTCTAATGGAGATGAGATCTACTATGTGATCTGCAGGGGGGACACCCAGGAGGTAGAAGGTCCTGTGCCAAACGCCTTCAGAAATACAGACTCGTCAGGGTTGGGGGCTTGAGGGAAGACTACCCACCTTGTTGGTGAAGAATTTCCATGATATCCTCAAAGGAGAAATCCTCAGGGCGTGATCGGGGGGAGGGTGAGCCTTCCCCTTCCTCCAAGTCCGTACGGTCAGTGAGGGACTTCGCAGGGGAGTCCAAGTGCCTCCTCTTGTATGTACGCTTCCGAGAGTGCTCCTCGGGGGAAATTCCGGGGAGGATTCGGAAGCTTTGGGGAGTTCCTGGATCAGAACCTCCTGGGGCGAATTGGCAACAGGCTGCCCCTGAGGGGGCAGGATGGAAGACTCTGGCCCAGAAAGAGAGGGAGCCAGGATGGAATCAGAGGACAAGAGTGTCAAGGCTCTCGAAGGAGATGACAGGACCCTCTCCATCACCTCGAACGCTGAAGATGAGGGGACCCCAGAAGGCAGAAGAGCTGGGGCTGAGGCTGGAGACTGCCTATCCACCGACCTTGGTGGAGGAGGGCGCCAGAGCCAAGCCTCCCGGTGCCAAAGCACCGAGGGGAAGAGATGACTCCAAAAATCTCAAAGTGGAAGCCATCCCCTCAGATCCGGCACCAAAGCTACAGCTCAGAGAGTCAGTCCACTATGAAAATGGAGCTGAACCACTTAAGGTAAAGGTCAGGGTCAAGGTATCAGAGACCATCAGTGCCGACCCCTCAACAACCAGGAACCTCAGACCCAAGGGCTCCGAAACCAAAGGTCAGATCGGAGAAGAAGAGAGGGAGGAAGGTGGACTGCGTGCTTTCTGGCTCAGAGGGGGATGGAGCAGGCAAGGCTCCCAGCTGAATCTGGGCCCTATGAAATTTCATCATCCTGTCCACCTTGGCTTCAGACGGGCTCTGAGTGGACTGGACTGAAGAAGCCACCGACCCTGGCCTAGAATGATGCCGAAGAGAGGTAGTGGCTGGGGACCAAGCCCAAGAGTTCTCCGGCTCCAGGGAGAAACATGGAGACTGGAGCAGAGGAGGACTCAGACTCAGATCTGGCCAGGATTGGCAGGAGGCTCGCCGAGGAAGAGCACTCTGGAGACCTCTTCCTAGGCCAATCCTGCTCTTCTGAACGGGCCTTTTCTCTGTCCCTCGAATTCTTAGTGGGAGTTTGAGTCCCAGAAGCTGGGGTGGAAGAAGAAGAGGAGGCCTCTGCAGGAAGAGGGAGAAGATCCTTTAGAATAAGCTTGCTTCTCCTGTCGATCAAAGCACGGGGGTTGAAGCTCAAGCAGATTGAAGGAATCCAAATGGGAAATTCCCAAACAGACTACACCAGAGTGTGGGCATCAGAAAGTGGAAGCATATGCCCACATTCTGCACACTTCCTAAACCCTGGCTTAAGGGTGTCAGCCATGGGAAGGAAGGCCCTCCCCCACACACAGGCTAGGAAGGAAAGACAGTTTTTTTTTTTTTTTGTTAAACAAGGACCGACACCAAGACGCAGATAATAGAAGGTAGGGGGAAAACAATAGAGGATAGGGAGAAAGAGAAGCGATAAAACCCCAAAAAAGGAACACTTACATGCTAAGGAGCTTGGAGCAGTGGAAAATCTGTGATGTTCAAAGCGATCAGCAAACGAGATCTGAGGGGAGGAGGGACAGCAGGACATTATGGATACGGGAGGAGCTCGGACTTTGGATCCGATGCTGGAGTACACGGCCGAGTCAGATACATGCTGGATCAGAGTCCCTCAGGTTTAAGATCAAATGAAAATAACAACTTCAGATCTGAAAGTGTGATGAACATGCAGAGAACCTGAACAATTTTCTGTAAGTTTTATTTTTTTAATTTGTTTTTTTATTTACCCTTTGTTGAATGAGATAGTCTCTTTAGGCTAGTGGCTTCTCTTCAGGGGAGACTCAAGGTAGTATTTACACTACCAAGGGAAATTTGTCCATGGCACTGGAGAACTTCCCCTACTCTGATAGGTGCAATGGGATATTTTACATACACCTGAGATTCCACCAACTCAATCAGAAGGGACCTCGGTTAAACATCTTATCTGAAAGACGTAAGTACGGTAAATGGTAATTGTAAGGTAAGCATCTTTCAAAATCCAAGGAAACCAAAAAAGCCTGGGGCAGGATGAAGGGAAGAAGAGTTTGAATAGAGCATTTTGAAGGAAGGCACCTTCAGAAAAGTACTGTGTTATGATGATTCTAGAATAGGGATTTCCAATCTTCGTCTTTTCTGGGTTCCAGGAAAAGTCTGGAATGAAAGCCATTTCCCCTAGATCTCAAGAAGGCACATGCTCTATGTTACCTTACTTTAGCAGACCTTAAAGAGAAGGGACGGGGGGTTGCCTCTGAAAGATGGTGTTTCCTTCTAAGTTATCTTGAAGCCCTGTTGAATGATGTGCAAAGCCCACTTGTCTCTAGTGATGAATTCCCAATATTGAAAGGATGAGGTTAGTCTTTTTTGACAAATCAAGGAGTGCACTGAAAAGGGAAGATGGAGGGAGTAAGATAGTCAGGCTGACTTATCTGAAAAGGAAGGTTTTACAGTCTTGGAATCTCTTGAAGGCTTGCCCTGAAATATTTCCTTGGCAGCTTCCTGCCCTTCTGAACAGACTTTTGATCTGTACGGGAAAAGGAAATTATAGTTGTGTAAGTCAACTTACCATAACAGAACATGTTCGAATGATCACTGCTGGAGGAGCCTTAGCAGTATGGGTTGTATCCTGCCAAGGACGTAACAGCCATCCAGCTTCCAAAGCTTTAGGACACCTTACATGCACCCAAGCTATCCAGCAGCTTGAGCTGAGCTGACTAAAAGACATGTTTGGGTGCAAAGCCCTTCAGAGCTTTCCTGCCAAAAAGAGAGGGAAGCCAAGTCCTGAAAGTACAAAGTTAGGCACAACAACAATATCTACACCCTGGCATAAAAAATCACACACAAAAAAAAAAAAAACAAGGGGGCTGGAGAAAGGGAGTGGCTATTGCAGTGATGATCATTTGACCATCTATTGTTATGGTAAGTTTACTTACACAGCTGTCCTGCATTCATCATATTGATCACTGCAACAGTAGCCTTAGCTATATGGATAGACTACCCTACCTTACTACATTTGGGAGGTGGAAGGAGAAGAGTCTAGGAGGCCATGGAGAATGATCTTAGCAAAGCTTGAGCAGGCCTAGAGAAGTAATCAAGCTTATAGTGCTTTGTAAGTATGTACAGAGGACCAAGTGGCAGCTTAGGTTCATAGATTTATAGGTGTGTAGTAGACTAATGATCACTACAGTCTTTTTATGTCTAGAAATGCATCCCAAATCTCTGACAAATTCTTGTACCCTTGATAAGTGCATCAGAAGCCTGAGAGATGAAACATTTGGAACCAGGGCTCCTGGGAGATTAACAACTTACAGGTTGCCCAAAAATGGTTCTAGAATGTTTCTAAAAGCTAACCCTTTCCAAAAAGCCATAGATGAAGCCAAGGTACTGCTAGAGTGGGCATTGCCCCTGCCTGGAACAGCTTTGTTGTGGTGAGTATAGGAAAGACAACTGCTACAAACATCCATCTGGAACTAGTACGTTTTAACACAAGTTGTCCCTTCTTACCTTAACAAGAAATGAACAATCGATCCAAAGATCTGAAAGATTTAGTTCTGTCAAGGTAGTACCTGAGTTGTCTGTGGATCCCCACAGTATGGAGTATTCTTTCTCCCTCATTTTTATGTTCAGGAAAGAAAACATGGAGATGGACAGTTTAGCTTAAAGTAAACTTTGATAACACTTTAGGGATAAAGAAGGATTAGTTCTCAAAGAAACCTGGTCCCTAATGTAAGAGAAGACAAGGTTGACGCATCACAAGAGCTTGGAATTCAGATACCTTCTTGCAGAGGTCACAGCAATCATTAAAACTGTTTTCCATATTAAGAACCTCAAGTCAGACAGGTTAGCTAGTTCAAATGGAGCAAGTGGTAGCTTCCCTAACAAAAACGGAGATCCTAAGGAGGCGCCACCAGTTTTCTAGGACTCCTCTTATGCAAAACACCTTTCAAAAATATTGCTCATGAGAATGCATTGAAAGAGAAGACTCCTTTTGCACACATGCTGAAAGAGTCGATAAATGAACCTGACCAGAGGAATACGACAGGCCATAGGATACTAAATCACACAGATATTGTAAAACCAGAGAACTAGCCCTGAATGGGTGCTGGTTATGTTGTTGTTGGTACCAACTAGAAAACCTTTCCCACTTCCTAATATACAATTTTCTAGTAGCAGGCTTTCTGGCCTCCATTAGTACCCTGCTGCACATCCTCAGTAAACAGGTGCCTAAAAGCAATTAAGAGCCTATCATCCAGGCAGTCAACTGAAGCGGATTGATGTCAGGGCATATCAAACACCCTTGTTCTTGTGTGAGTAGATCCAGCCTGTGAAGAAACTTGTGGTAATTCCCCGTGGCCATTTCCAAAAGAAAGAAGAACCGTTGTTGTCGTATCCAAGAGAGTTACCACAAGTTGATCTTGGGGGGATTTCTTCGGATATTACTGGAAAGGGGGAAAAGCATATAGGAATATTCTTGTCCAAGGAAAAGAAAAGGCATCTGTTTTCCAGGGCTTCTTACATGGAATCCTGGAACAGAATCTTCTCAGTTGATTGCCACCTCTCTGAACAAGGAAGTCTAGTCTACTTGTGAAACTCCCTACAGATGGCTCAAATCTTGGAAGACCCTCCCCCCGATCTAGCTTCCATAAGTGAGGGTCTGTCCTAGTTCTGTCTAGCTCGTCTGCCACACAGCTTTGCTCTGATGGAATGTAGAATGTCTGGAGAGTGAGATTGTGCTGGAAAGCTATATCTCAAGCTAACATGTCTAGTCTGCAAAGGGTGTGTGACCTGGCTCTCCCTTGTTTGTTGATGTACCACAGGACTGCCATATTGTCTATAACCACGTAAAGAGATTCCTGGAACCAAAGATGGTTCAGAGTTGACTGCTTTGATCAGGGCAAGCGTCCCCTTGATATTTATGTGCTTGCATCTGTCTTTAGTGTTCCACGCCACTGGCATATTTAGCTCTCCTGAAACTTCTGCACAAGTAAAGTTTGAGGCATCTGTGGTGACTGAATACTTTGGAGCATGGTGGGAGAAAGGGGAGACCTGGATTTAAAGGTATCTGTTGTCTTCACCAAATTATTTTTTTTTTCTAACAAGTCCCAGCACTGAGCTCATCAGACAACCACTACTGTTAGAAGGTGAACTATAGTATGTAGAGGAAAGGCAAAGTAGACAAACCATGACATTCAGGACAACCACTACTTCCACTTCCTACATAGAAGCCTGGAAGTTGGACAATGATCAAAGGTAGGAACAGAATGCCAGTTTACTGTTGAGCAGTGGCAAACCAAAGCAAATTAAACAGGAGACGAAACTACCAACATCTATGACAGTTTCATTTTCTCTCTCTCACGTCTTCCCCCCGCTTACTAGAATCTTTCCCCACACCCCACAAGGTGATGTACTCCTTTTTATATGAGGAATAACGAGCCACAAAAGAAAAATAAGAAGCCTCTAGATTTTCCAATTTCAAATTTCTTAGGTTTGTACTGAGCTATAGCATTCTGACATCAGCATCAAGAAGTATCACTGCAAAATCCTTTCAGATAGTTTAAAGCCTCATATCACATAAATTGCAGAACAAAACAGACACTTGCTATGAGCCCACTGGGTGGAATTTCTTTCTGAAAAGCAAGAGGTAAGGACAAAGTGACACATTGTAAGAAAACCCTCTTCTACACAAAGTCAAAAGAAATCAGAAAACTGAAGAAATTTGGAATAAATTATAAAACCTCTTAAATTTCAAAGGCCTAGTAAACATCAAGCAGTCTGGAACTATTCAAGCTTTCTCTTAGCAAGAAGAACTGGAGATTCTTACAATGTTCTTTTAAAACATGAGATCAGCCTGGGTAAATTTTAAGTGTCAAGCAGTCCTAGCACCAGAAATGCAAGTCCTATCTTGCAGTCTTCATTTACTGGAGTTCACTCTGACTTCCAGGGCTGTACCCTCTTTACACACAGACGCGAAAATGTTGCATTAGCAAACTCCATCTTCAAATCTTTCTAGCTCTCACTGTGCCACAAACTTGCCCAAGGTGCCAGAGCATTACTGGAACAGGTGGAGGGGTACTTCCCCCCGACAAGCAGAAACAGTACTGAAGCCCCCAATCTTGTTCTCCAGGGTGTTAAGAAAGTTCAAAAAGAAAGCAGCTTGGTAGGGAGATGATAGGGAAGGTAATGGTCAAGGGATAAAAAGGTGGGAACCATCATAAGCCAAGTGTGACCAGGATGAAGAAACAGGGGGGATGGGGTACATCAATATGGACTGCAACACTGAAAGTAATTTAACATCTACAAATATGATAATTACCATAACTGCATTATATATGGCGTCTATATTATCTTATCGAAGTTTCAGAATATCAAATCTGTTATGGTCGACACCCTATCATCGAATTCTGAAACATCGAAAGATAAAAAAATGCATAAAACAAAAATAAATAAAAACTTACCTCTGCAATCAGGGGGGCAAGTCCCCCTGCACCCCCATGTGTAAACATACCAACTCCGAGACCGCACTACACTGAATTAAATGGAAATCTCCCCTTACAGAGATTTCAGTTTAAACGTTCAATGTTTTTTGCTTTCGCTAATCTGGTGCCGATAATATCAGCTTCGATACTGTCGGCTTTCGACAACGTGAAGTAGACCCTATATATGCTGTATTACTCATTGTTGCAGTCATCTGTGACAGAACTCCTCCCAGACTGTTTGCTCAATGGATGGTTGGTCACAATGTGTTTTTCTGTAGGGGAGAAGATTTTTTAAGACAGTACAGATAAACCATACATTGTCCATGGATGTGACAGCCAGATTATATTGATTTGAAAAGGTTTAAGATAGAATACCAGGAAGCTCCTTTTGAAATGGCTCAGGTTCCAATCATAGGAGAAAGGCTTTGGCTGCTGTGACTTGAGCAGAGTATCCTTTAACATGTCCTGATAAAGGCTTTCTGTAGGAAAACAAGAAACAGCAGATGCAGTGTGTCAGCTACTTTGATAATGCCTGTCTTTTTAGTGGCCTCCTCTCTCTGCCTTCTGTGAATGACATACAGCTGCTTGAATTTTCTCATTTCTTTTCTTTTGTCCATGTAAAATCTCAATTGTTTTTATATATCTAAGGTATCCAGAGATACTTCCTCCTTGTTCTGAGGATTAGGAAAAACAAGAGAAAGATGGCCTGATTCAGAGATTGTGACTACTACTTTTGGCATAAAGGGGGGAGCTTGTGTAAAGGTTTACACTTTCCTAGTGGACATCAAAAATGGTTCTTTGCACATCACTGTCGGTAATTATGACATTCTGGCACACATCACAGCCATCAAAACAGCACCTTCCAGGACAAGTATATGAAAGGTGCTGAAGCACTTGGTTCACACAAAACCAATGTTACTTTTTTGCAACACATAACAGATCTTACGGTGAAATGATTCCTCTACTAAGTAGTGGATGATGTATTAATCTCCTTTTATAAATGATTTTACTGGCAGTTGCTAATGTAAATGTTGTCTAGAGAAGACAGAGATTAGAAAAACAGCTGCAATTAAGGCAGCATAAATTCTACTGCAGTGTACTTATTTTTCCTCTGGAAGTAGGCAAATGACAGCATGATGAAGGTCAAGACTCACGTGACAATATTACTGCTGTGAAGATGGCAGGGGCCACCACCTCTCATATACCACCAACATCCTAAAGTCTGACTGGTAGTGAATCAGTTGAAGACATTAACTGAAGGTATAGCTCAGAATATCCATCTAACCACAGGCTACCTCCTCAGAGGAAATCCCACAGATGAGGACTGCAACAGTCAACAGTACACTGAACATGGACTGGTGCTAAAGCTCCAGTCCAAACATACTCAAAAAGACATAACTATTGCAGGGAACATGTCAATCTCTCACCCTTTGTATCAATGCTGGTAAGCAAAGAATAACATCAAAGTGATGAAAAAGTCATCACCTGGATCAACAGAGCATCAAACTTTTCAGGTAGGACCTGCTGCAAAAACCTTCCATGCTGAAATGCTGATACCTAGCCACTATAATTGTTCACAAAATTGCAATTTCCACTGACCAGGTTAATCTCACTAGGCTTATCATGTAGTTTACTGCACTTCAGCAAAAAGGATTAAAGCTACAAGTTTACACTGTGAATCCAGGGTTTGAATCACACAATTTCCACATACACACTGGGCAAGGCTGAACAGACAGCGCTTAGCTGATGCCTGCAAAAAGTCTCTGCCTAGTGCGCCTATGCAGTTAACAACTAAAAGAAAAAAAGACACAGGGAAATGACGTGGTATATACTGCAAATAAAAATTCCCATAAGTTTTTTGACAAGTGAACTTTAATTCTCTACCTCAACTACCACCAAATCAAACGGATGGAACATCAGTTTAACATCACATCCAAAGGACATAGAAACAGTTTTCAGGTGTTACAGTCATCAAAGGCAAGCATGCTACCTGGTGAGCAATCAACAGTTTTGAAAACAGCAGGCATATGTGTGTGTTTGTTATACCACAGAGATTTAACTATAGAAACTTACCACTATCAGGCTGCCTCCTCAGAGGAAATCCCACAGATGAGGAGTGCCAACAGTGAGTAGTACATGGAACATGGACTGGTGCTAAAGGTCAGGTCCAAACATACTCAAAAGGACATCAATATTGCTAGGAGCATGTTGTTCTCTCACCCTTTGTATCAATGATGGTAAGCAAAGAATAACACCATAGTGATGAAAAAGCTGATCTGGCTCAACAGAGTATCTAACTTTTCAGTTGGGACCTGCAGCAGAAATCTCACATGAGGAAATTCTGACAACTGACTATAGTAGTGGTTTTACAAAATTAAAATTTCCTCTGACTACATTAATCTCACCAAGCTTATCTGTACTTTACTGGACTTCAGCAAAAAGGATTAAGACTGCAAAGTTTACCCTACAAGTCTGGGGTTTGATTCACTCATTTTCCATATGCATGCTATGTCAAGTTTGAACAGAAAATGCTTCCAGGTTCAAAGCTCATAGGTATTTACTAAGCTAACAACCACAAGGGCATTTTTAAGCCTAGTCATGCAATTTAGATCTGACAAGTTCTGGTACATTTGATAAATGTAAGCAGGGACTTGGGGGATAAAACATTTACAAGCAGGGGCCTGGGAGGGGAACCATTTACAGGATGCCTCTGTCCATTAGAGACACAGGTGACAAACCAGGGATGAATTTCCTGTTCCTCAACCAACTGTTCAAGTTGCATCTGAATTGGGTTACAGAGGAACTCTGCTTCACATGTTCCAGGAAATGGGGTAATCTATGGGATACATACCTGTCTCTCCAGCAGGTTCTATTTATATCACAGACAAGGTTTAAGGTCTTTAGAATGGGTATTTCTGGTGATGTTTGTTTTGTGGACATGCAGGAGGTCCAGCAGGGTGGGGGCTGACAATTCCTTTTATGCCAAGCATAGAACACCCCTCAATAACCTGTAGGAGACAGAATACAAGGAAAGGACTCTGAGGCATTCTGCATAGGGCATTTTACTTGCACCCTGTATTCTTTTAGTGAAGAACCTCTGTGGACATTCCAATTGCTGGATATGCCTGCTTAGGTACATACCAATGAGGACAATGTACTCAAGAAGAGGTCTTATGAATGCAATATACAGTGGAACAATGACTTCCTTAGAACTAGATGCCATTCCTTTGTTTATAAGTTGTACAACGTAGAAGGATTTCCTGACTACTGTACCCATGTGATGGTCAAAGGCTAGATTACTGTGTGTGTCCCCCCAAGTCAATGACATCTAAGTCAACTCTTAGGGGTTTGTTGTCAATAGGATATTTACCAGGGGTGGATGACTTCCTGAAGGATACTAGTTTGCATTTCTTGGCATTTAGTTTTAGTCCATGGTTCTGACACCAGTTATTTGTTTGTGTCAGCCCTTCCTGAAGAACATTTGTGTTATTGGGGGATTCTATGACTGGTTCTAATTTGCCATCATCTTCATCATCAAGCCTCTGCAATGTTACATGGTTAATGGTCAATGACTAATGACTGAACAAAATAAAAACAAAGAAAAAGAAATGCCATGGCATTTCTGCTTACTGGAAATAATGTAACCAATGGATAACGACTAATGACTGAACAAAATAAAAACAAAGAAAAAGAAATGCCATGGCATTTCTGCTTACTGCAAATAATGTAACCAATGGACCAGACACATTTCTGTAAGCGTTTGGTAAGTGACATACACCGATTATATCTACACACCCACACTTACACATACATACACAGACATATACATCTGAGCTACCACCAAATCAAACAGATGGGACTTTAGATTAACATCTCATCCAAAGCATGAAACCTCAAAGTACAACCCACCCACACTAAAGCTGCACTTCCGTACCAATACTGAAACAGAAAATCAAGAAAACATTGTGGAGACAGAAACCATAGCTTTCTGATGTTCAAAGCACCCAAGCCAAGTGTGCTACCTAGTGAGCCACTGACACTGTGTGTGAGTTAGAGTGTGTATGTGTGTGTGTGTGCATGCTTTACTACAGGGATTTAATGGGGGAAACTTACCACTTTATCAGGCGTGTTGAGATAAAGGTCCACAATGTACCGGATACGTTCCTGCAACATAGTTTCATCATCATCATCGGGGTACATGAGGCGCATGAACTCAGGATTCTCCAAGGTGTCTAGAAGCAACTGGCAAATACTTGGCTGATTTTCCTTAGCAGCAACATGCATTACATTGTAGCGACATCCTTCCTAGTAGAAAAAAATAATTTTAGAAAACTAATAATATCTAGACATGCTTTAATTACCAAAGTTTAAGCGCACTTCTATTCATAACACTCCATGGTCAAACAAAACCTTTACTTCCATCTTTTCCCTGCTGCCTTACTCAAAACCATCTCCGTTTTCCATTTGACTCCTGCTACACTTCCTGCTCCATTTCAACTTAACTTGTATCAAACCAAATGTGCAGTCCCTATATAGGCAGTAACATTAGTACTTGTATCAAACCAGATGTGCAGTCCCTGTATAGTCAGTAACATTAGTACTTGTATCAAACAAGACATGCAGTCCCTTTATAGTCGGTAACATTAGTAGATGTATTAAACCAGATGTGCAGTTCTTATACAATCACTAACATTAGTACTTGTATCAAACCAGATGTGCAGTCACTGTACAGTCAGTAACATTAGTATTTGTGTCAAACCGGATGTGCAGTCCCTATATAGTCAGTAACATTAGGGCTTGTATTAAGCCAATTTTACAGTCACTATACAAGCAGTAACATTAGTACTTGCATTAAACCAGATTTACAGTCGCACAAGTTTGCAGTCCCTATACAATCAGTAACATTAGTACTTGCATTACACCAGATTTGCAGTCCCTATATAATCAGCAATAAGAAGTTATGTACTCACCATAACGTTCCATCTGAGTAGGTAAACTTCATTTGTCAGCAACCTTTGGGAATCGGATCCGACCTCAGATCCGAGCCGGCAGTTTTCAACAGCTTTAGATCTGAGCTCCAAGCTCCTCCCCCTACTTATAATCCCCTGCCAACTCTGAATGACCCCAGATCAAGTTTGCCCAACAGCAGAAACTGCTAGCAATGATTAATCCCAAGATAAGTGGGTAAAACCCATGGACTTGAGTATGAGAACATTCGCAAGTGAGGGGGCAGGAGGGAGGGACGGTTGCTGACAAATGAAGTTTACCTACTCAGATGGAACGTTATGGTGAGTATATAACTTCTTAATCTGAAGTAGTTAACTTCATTTGTGCAGCAACCTTTGTGACAGAGTCCCCAGCTACCTGAATCTTGGGCGGCCTTCATGGAAGGATGTTCCGGAGCACTGCAGAGCCAAAGGATGCTCTCCATCTGGAGATAATGTCCAATTTGTAGTGATTGATAAAAGTATGAGATGAAGCCCAAGTGACTACCAAGCAAATATCATCCAAAGAAACTCTAGCTCTAAAAGCCGCAGAGGTAGACATAGATCGAGTAGAGTGGGCATGGACTCCCTGAGGTGCGGGACTGCCCTAACTTTCGTATGCTAAAAGGATACACTGTGAAATCAATCTAGAGTGTGTGACTTTAGACACAGATTTACCCAAGTTAAATTTGGCAAAGGAGACGAACAACTGGTCGGATTTCCTATGACCAGATGTCCTGTGGATGTAGAAGCGAAGTTGTCTATGCACATCCAATGAGTGTAATTTGTATTCCCCTTTGTTATGGTAGTTAGGAAAAAGACCAGCAAGTTGATGGACTGGTTAATATTTGACTCAGAGGCAACCTTGGGAAGAAAGGAGGGATTGGTTCTGAGGTAAACTCTAACATTGTGAAAGGTCAAGTATGGGGGTTTTACACAGAGGGCCTGTAGTTCAGAGACCCTTCGAGCCGAGGTGATAGCGACAAGAAAGGCCGTTTTCCATGATAAGAATTTAAGATCTATGGAAGCTGCAGGCTCAAATGGGGGAGCTGTCAAGGCCTGAAGCACCAGCGTTAAATCCCAAGGAGGGACTACATCCTTCACTGGGGGTCTGAGCAGAAAGGTGCCCTTCAAAAAGGTCTTACACAATTTCGTGGTGATCAAAGGGCCCAATTCATTTCCAACGTGATAATAAGAGATAGCTGCTAGTTGGACCTTGACTGTGTAGGAACTAGCTCTCCGATGAAACAGTCCTGACAGAAAGTCTAATACAGCGGGCAGAGGAGCTGTAAAAGGATCCAAATTTTTGCGTTCCGCCAAAATAGAGAAACGTTTCCATTTGCTGCTATAGATCTTTCTAGTAGAAGGCTTGTGTGCAGCTACTAGAATTGTTTTAACTGGGGAAGAGATACCGGGAGTCCTAGCTATGAGTGGAACTGGAGCAACCAAGCTGTGAGCTTGAGGTTGTCCAGGTTCGGGACTGGGAGATCTAGGGGGTGGGATATTAGATCCGGACAGGGATCCAGAATCCAAGGAGGATTCACCAGATGAGACCAAAGGTAAGGGAACCAGGTTTGACAAGGCCAAAACGGGGCAATAAGGATTATCCTGTTCCCCAACCGACTGGCTTTCTGAAGAAACTTCAGCATTAGAGGAAGAAGAGTGTAAGCATAAAGAAGACCGGGAGGCCAAGCATGCACCAGAGCGTCTCTCTGGGGTTCCCCGGAGGGGGAAATGAGAGCAAAGTAGTCGTAACATTTTGTGTTCGAGGGAGAGGCAAAGAGATCGCAACAGGGTTAACCCCATTTGGCAAAGATCTGATTCGCTATCTCGGGATTCAGAGACCACTCGTATGGTAACAGGATGGTGCAACTTAGTTTGTCCGCTAAGATGTTGGACCGTCCCGGAATGTGCGTTGCTATGAGAAAGCAGTTGGTGGAGACTGCCCATTCCCACACCCTCATGGCCTCTCGACAGAGTGGTTAAGACCTGGTTCCCCCATGTTTGTTGATGTACCAGACAACCAACATGTTGTCCATCTGAATCGCAATCGTTCCTACAGGAAGAAGGTCCTGAAGTGCTTGCAATGCTAACAGCACTGCCCTCATCTCTAGGACGTTGATATGCAGCGAGGTCTCCATGAGTTCCCATGTGCCTTGGACTGTCCTGCCCGAACAATGCACCCCCCACCCGAGGCGGGAGGCATCCGTGGTCACCATGGCCAGTGGAGGGGTTCATAGAAAAGGGGCATCCTTGCTGAAGGTCCGGGGATTGGAGCCACCATAGGAGGGCCCTCTTGCAGGCCCTGCTGAGGGGAACGGAATGGCTCAGAGGGTAGTGAAGAAAGGACCACTGGACCTGGAGGGTCCATTGTAAGACCCTGATGTTCAAACGTGCCATTGGCAATAGGTTGATCGCTGCCGCCATCGAGCCAAGAGCCCTCAGGACCAATTCCGCCGGGGGAGCTGGAGATTGTAGAATGGCCTGCACATGTAGCCTCAGGGATAGTAGCCGGTCTGTGGTCAAGAAAGCTAGGAGCTTGTTTGTGTCCAATCTGGCCCCTATGAAGTCTATAGTCTGAGTTGGAGTAAGAGATGACTTCTCTATGTTGACAGTGATCCCCAGCCGGGGAGCTAGACGAAGAAAATAGTTTCTGGCTGTACAAAGTAGATGTCTTGTTGGGGCGGTCAGGAGCCAGTCGTCCAGGTACGGGAAGACCTGAATTCCCTGGAGCCTCAGGTGGGCCACTATCACTGCTAACATTTTGGTGAACACCCTGGGGGCTGTAGTGAGACCAAAGGGGAGGACCCTGAATTGGAAATGACTGGCTCCCAGCCGGAAGCGGAGGAACCTCCAGGATCGCCTGTCCATCAGAATGTGGTAGTACGCATCCTTGACGTCTATAGAGCACATCCAATCGTTCTCCCGCAAAAGGGGGAGAATGGATTGAAGAGTGACCATGCAGAACTTCTCTTTGGTTACTGACAGGTTCAGGGAAGAGAGGTCGAGGATCGGTCTTAAGTCTCCCATCTTTTTTGGCACCAAGAAGAACCTGGAGTAAAACCCGGACCCGCACTGGTCTGGGGAGACGTGTTGGATGGCTCTTTTTTCCAGCAAATGTTGGATTTCCATTGCTGCGGCCTCCCTCTGCTCGGGTGGGACATCGGGGAGGTATCTGGGACTGCGTGGATAACGAGAAAAGGGAATTTGGTATCCTCTGGATATGATGCGAAGCACCCAGCGGTCTGTCGGGATGGACTTCCAAGCTGCTGGGTGCTTTGAGAAACGCCCCCTGACTGCCTCCAGAGTGGAGCAGTTGGGCAACCCCTCAGGGGTGTTGCGTGGGTTGGTCCGAGAAGGGTTCTCTGGATCCAAAGTTCCACGGGCCCCCTCTGCCTCTAGGGCGGCGTCCACCCTGCCCACCTCTGCCGCGGAAGGGCTAGGAGTCCGGAGCGGGACGAGACTGTTGCGACTTCCGGAACCACATCTTCTTCTGTCCCTTTTGGTTCTTAGAAAAGAACCTCTGGAGAGCAGAGAAGCAGACTCCGACAGCAGACATCTTCCCGTCCTTTTCGCTCTGGACCAAGGTATCTCGCACGGTTTTGCCAAAGAGGGCAGAACCATCAATAGGGGCATTAGCGAACGATGCCTTAAAGCGTTCCGCGAAATCACAGTGTCGGAGCCAGGCCTGACATCTCATAATGAGGCCCGCTCTGCCGGCTCTAGCGGCTCCTTCCGTGGCATGAGACAGAAGCCGCATAGAGGTGTTAGATATGGATCATAGAGTGGCCATCCGGGTGGAGTGTAATTGTTTGTCCTCCGCCGACATGGACTGGGGGGCGACGCAGCGTACTCTATGATAAGGTCCCAATGCAGTCAGAGCACGTGTGCCATGTAGTTCAGCGACCTCACAGAGAAGGTCACTGAACTAAACACCCGCTTCCCTAGGCGGTCCATCGATTGAGACTCCTTGCTCGGGGGATGAACCGAGGGACTCTCCTGAGCAAGTTCCCTTTTGGTGGCCGCCGCCACCAACATGGTATCTCCAGGGGGACCCTTACTGCAGTGGGACTTGTCAGAGGGTGGGCTAAGGATCTTGTCCGGGCGCTTGGGGACTGGCTCCACAGTGTCCGGCTCCTTCCACGCCCTGGTAGTGATCAAGTCTACCAGGGGGTCGGCCGGAGGGGACACCCAAGAGGTAGACGGGCCTGCTTCAAATGCCTCCAGGAACACGGATTCGTCCGAGGTAGGCTTTGGGGCAGACCACCCCCCCCCCTTATTCTGAGCATCTCCATGATGTCACCGAATGAGACATCTTCGGGGGGGGGGGTGATCTTGGGGAGCCTTCCCCTTCCTCCAAATCCATGTCCTCAGTCAAGGACTCGGGGAGTCCAGGTGCCTCCTCTTGCACCTTTGCTTGTGAGGGACCTCCTCAGGGGGGCTGTCCGAGGAGGTCTCACCAGCAACGTCTTGTTCCACTGGAACTACCTGGGACGTCAAAGTAGGCTGTCCCTGGGGCTGGGTGATGGAAGCCGGGCCCAACTGAGTAGGAGTGCAGGGTGGAGCCATGGCAAGGGTCGGGGGCCTGGAATCCCTTGACAGAACCCTCTCCACCACATCGAATGCCGAGGGAGAGCTGCTCTCTCTGGGATCCGAAAGCAGACTCTCCCTCGGATCCGATGGACGGATCGGGGCTGGCGCCGAAGCGAGCGGATCCAACGGACCAGCATGCTCCGACCCGGACGGAGCCGAAGGCATACCGATACCGCCGGATCCAAAGCTCAGCCCTTGGCTCCGAGAGCTCGGATCCGAAGAAAATGGAACAGACAGACTCGAGGGAAGTGTCGGCACCGAAGTACCCAAGACCATCGGCGCCGACACACCCCCGGCTTCAAGGCTGCCCGGCTCCGAAGACTTCGAATCTGGTAAACAGGACGGAGAAGGAGCTATCGGGGCAAAGAAGGGGGTCGAGCTCCCCCCCCCCGAGGGAGGGGGGCAGTAGCACTCCCACCTGCAGTTGGGCCTGGAGGAATCTTCTCATCATCCGGTCCAAATCTGCATCTGTGAGACTTCTCGTAGATCTCGACGAGGCCACCGAGGCGGGGCGGGAGTGTTGCCTCAATGACCTCGAAGGAGATCGGGTCTCCTCCTCCTCAGGACCCGGTGAAAAGCATGGGGACCGGATAAGAGGAGGAGAACCAGAAGACCTGGAGGGAGAAGACCGCTTAGCCGGGGGGGGGGACGAAGCGGAGGCCTCGGCCCGCTGCTTATGGTGCTTCTCGCTCTTCCTTTCTTTCCTAGCCTCCCTCTCCTCCGAGCCTAAGGCGGGAGGTTGAGTCCCGACCAGGGGGAGGGAAGCAGGAGAGGCAGCAGCCGCTGCGGGAGCCACGGACAGACCGGAGGTAGAAGCCAAATCCGGGGGCAGAAGACCTGCCAGAATCAGCTTAGACCTCCGGTCCTTTAGTGCCCTGGGGTTGAACGCTGCACAAATGGTACAACCAGAGGACAGGTGTTCAACCCCAAGGCACAATACACATCGAGTGTGGCCATCCGCTGGGGACAGCTTATGGCCACACTCGGTGCACTTAGAAAACATTATCTTTGGGGCCTCAGACATACTCAAGAAAGTAACTCACACACACAAGGCCCCAAACACACACACACACACACAACACTGACAGAACCACGAAGGTAGGGGAAGGATAACTAGAAATAAAATAAACTAAAAGAGTTTAAACTAAAAAGGGGGCTAAATACACTCTCACACCAAAGATTAAAGAAAAGTTGTAAAAAGTTAAATTTTTTCTCACAAAGAGAACGAGAACGCCAGGAGACTCTGGATCAAGCTGCTGAACGAAACCGTGGCAAACTAGAACTGGGGTCAGTCAGGGTTGGCAGAGGATTATGGGTAGGGGGAGGAGCTTAGAGCTCAGATCTAAAGCTGTTGAAAACTGCCAGCTCGGATTCGAGGTCGGATCAGATTCCCAAAGGTTGTTGCACAAATGAAGTTAACTACTTCAGATCATCAGTTCATGAAATTAATATACTAAGTCCTTTACCTTCATTTCCTCAGCATCAATATCTATCAGCAGTCCTTCTACAAGAAACCCTTTCAATGCTGCTGGTAAATTCAACCTGTACTTCATCTTAAATATGTTGCATTTTTATTTATTCATTCAGTTGCTGACTGGATATAGCACTGATTTCAGTGGAACAGTTTCAGGCTCAGCCCATGGAATACAACCAGAGGAGATGAAAAATAATAAGTACAACATGCAAAATAATTTATGTCACAACAGGCTTATATTTGCTACTAGAAAATAATGCATACAGGCAGTGGAAAATGATACATATTTAGGCAGTAATGAGTAAGACACAGGAAATATAATTAGATGCAAGAGGCAAGAAAAGGAGGAAAGTTAGGGAGAAAGGTAGTAGGGAAAGTGACAGGTGAATACTTGTGTCGTAGAGGGGGACTTACTGTATTGCTGGTGTCAGTTTAGGTAATGTAGCCATTATGGAAGTATTTGCATTAAGTGTGGTTGAAGGGGAGGTAGTTGAAAAAGGATTTCCTAATCATCTTGCAATATTGCCAGAGATAAAAGAAAACAAGGACTATATAAAAACAGGCAAATGAATAAAAATGATAAATGAGAAAGCATGGGATGAAGGAAGGAGATTAGTAACAATTATGGAAAGATCACATTACTATGAGGGCATTTTAAAACAATTGCTCTGAATGGCGGATATCTAAGGAAAAATATAAAAATGTTTTTACAGTGGCATATGATTTGAGAAAAGTAGAGAAAAATATATAAACACGATGATGCATTGGAACATTTAAAACATGAAAGCATTTTGACAAAGAATCATATGAAAGAAATCAAGAAAAATACAAGAATTGTTATATAAGCAAAGTTATTCTTTACAATGAAAAATACGTGCAGAGTTACTTAAAGCAGATTAGTAAAGGAAAACAGTGTAATGAGAGAAATAAAAAATGTAAAAGGAGAACTAGAAAGAACGAAGGAAAATATTATGAAAAGTGTAGTACAATATGTACAAGAAGTGTTCAAAGAAAAAAAGTAGCAAAAAAATGAAAAGTAAAACAGCTAACAAAAAAGAGAATAAAGAGTTAGAAAATAAGATTTCCTAAAATAAGCTAGATAAAACATTAGGACAAATAAATACAGATTTGGCTGCAACCCCAGATGTAACAGAGTATGAAATGTATAAAAATTTAAGAGATTGGCAAAAAAAAATAAAGACCTTGAATGAATGGTTAAATGAAGGTTTTATGTATAAAGAATTATGTACTGAAACACTTAAATTGATATAGAAGACGGAAGACAGAAGAGAATCAAAAACTGGAGACTAATAGTATTGAATAATGATTATAATTTTAGAATAACTGTATTTTACATCACTGGGAATCAATTCTCAGATTTCTGGGACAAGCAGCATCCATGAAGTTGACTTTCAGACGAAAAGACATATCGGAGTCATCATGATCCACATTCACTCTCTGACCTGATACAGGGACGAGGATTTGAGACAGTCCACACAGGAGTTTATGTTTACTCCCTGTATTCTTTTTGTGAAGAACCTCTGTGGTCTCCCAAGTTGTTTCAAGTGCCTGGTCAGGTACATGCAAAAGGGTGCAATGTTCTCAATGACTGGTCAGATGAGAGCTGAGTACAGTGGAACAACTATCTTCTTGGACCTGGTTGCCATGCCCTTACCTATAAGTTTTACAACACCGAATGATTTTCTCACCACAGAAGACACATGGCGGACAAAGGTCACGTTACTGTCATCATGCATTCCCAGATCCCAGACCACTTGGTCTACTTTTAAGGTTATGTCATCAATCTGAATTTCCAGGGATGACTATCTTTCCAAATCGTACTATTATGCATTTTTCCCACTGAGTTTTAGCCTATGGCTCTGGCAGGAGTTGTCTGTCTGCATCAGGCCCTCTTGAAAGGTGGCCGTGTCTTTAGAGGATTCGATCACCACACCAAGTTTGCAGTAATATCCACTGGCTCTTCATATTTGCCTTGACTTCAAAGAAGTAGATGTCAAAAAAAGAGAGGTTGTAGCACTGAGGAATTCCACTAGGTTAAGTAGGCATGCCCTGCCTTTGACAAAACCAAACTGGACAGAATACAGTATCTGTAGGTTTCCTATGTCTTTATCTGATCCATAATTCTTTCCATGGACTTGCATTTGAGATTAGGGAGACTTACATGTCTGTAGTGCTTCAGATCCATGGAAAGCTCCCCTTTTGTGTAGAGGGATAAATGTTGCAGTCCTTCATTCATCTGGCACAAAACCTGTCTGGAGGCTATGATTAAACAGAGATTCTAGTCAGCCTGAGAGGTCAGATTTCATGCTATTCAGGAGGCATCCTAGAATATTATCAGGGTCCACTGAAGCAGTGCTCTTCGCATTCAACAATGCGGTGAGTACCTGCTTCTTAGTGATGACTAGTGGAGAAATGGTGGGGGTCCAAACGAAAAACATCGAAAGGCAACCACGCAGTGAAAAAATCTGTTTATTTAGCGTTTTTGACCAAAGTCTTTATCAGAATAAAAAAACATCCTTTCCATCCACACTTAAATAGCCATTTCAATTAACAATATCCAATGAAAACCTTCATAAAAAATTTCAGGGAACATCTCAAAATTCACATGTCACCTTGCATAGATAGCAATTATAAAAGTATTTATAAAAAACACTTAATACATATGCTTTCATTTAAACGAGGCTTTTTATCAGCCTGTAATCTTAAATGCCATAAGGTCTCCCTTTTTAACAAACATTTCTTGTAATCACCTCCACGCAAACTTTTAGGCACCGTTTCCAATACAGTAAACAAAAATTCTGATTAAGACATTGGTTGAAAGCGCTAAATAAACAGATATTTCTTCACTGCATGGTTGCCTTTGGATGTTTTTGGTTCAGATTTGTGGGTCATACATCCGTGGGATTTGGTGTTTTAAAGAAATGGTGGGGGCATTACCCGGTGGGGGAGTGACTGAGGCCAGTGGGGGAGCAGAAGATAAATTTATCAGCCAACATATCTATCTATATGTCTAGTAGACAATTATGAACCTACACATCTATAAATTGAAACTCCTCCACCTTTAGCCCTTACTTGTCTGGGAGCCGGTCTAAACGTGTGGAAGCCATTATAGCCTTGCACTGCAGGGGTGTTCTCTGCAGCTGTGAACCAAGTTCTCAGTAACTGCACAGATGTCTATATTATCCAGGATGAGGAGAACATGCAGAGAGTGGAGTCTCCTGTTTATATTCCTGGCACTGAGCAGTAACACGTTTAGATTATTCTGAGTCAGTTTAGCTGTGCTGACAGGTTTATCATGTTGGCAAAGTCTAAAAACGGCACTAACAGGGACAGACAAGGTTTTAGCCAATATTTTAAAAAACCTAGAGGGATAGGTGCAGACCATCCCTGGCAAAGCAGCACAGTCCGTCTATCACATATGCCCAGGCAAATATTGTACACCCCTTGGAGTAACACCAAAACTAAGCCAATTATTAAAGTCAGTTATCTTCTGTTGGCACTGTGGCATTATACTTGGAGAAAGTAGAATGCTGTTCAATGTTAGGCTCATTCCAGCCTGAAATGCACAGTCAGAGAGCTTTATCATGTCTCTCTTCACATAGGTTCATAGGTTCATACTAGGCTATCTGCCCTAGGGCATTTATAAGCCTAGCCAGAATGTGTTTGGCTTTCGTCACCCATTTTAAATTTATTTTGCTATGCCTTTTTTCGAGGTTAGTATACTGTGCCTCTGTCTAACAGTGACACAGAAGTGATACCCGGGGTAAACCTACGATCTCCCATCCACTCATCAAGATTCCTCTTGAAGAGAGTCAATGAGGGACTCTGCCTAACCTGGACTGGGATTTTATTCCAGAGTGAAGGGAGCCTCTGGGTTATGAATCTGTCCCTCCAGCATGTCCTATTTATTTCAGTGCTGAGGTTCAAGTCTCTCGAGCGCGTAGCTCTATGGGATTTGGATTTTCTGAGGTGCAGCATGTCCATTAATTCCGGGTTGGACATGGCTTCATACGTCAGGCACAGATCGCCTCTGAACAGGTGGTATGCCACTGAGTAGAGCTGGAGTTTCTTTAACCGGGCAGCATATAGCATCTGTTTGAGCCCTTTGATCCTCTTGGTGAGGTACTTTTGGGGTCTTTCCAGTTGCTGCAGGTGTCTGGTAAGGTACACCCCAAAAGGGGCATTGTACTCAATTATGGGCCTGATGAGGGATGAGTAAAGAGGCACAATGACGTCCCCTGATCTAGATGGGAATCCCTTCATGATTAGGTGGGCTATATAATATGTTTTTCTAACCACTTTGGCCACGTGGTTGTCAAATGTGAGATTGCTATCAACTTGGGTCCCCAGGTCCCTAATTACCTCTGTACTTAATGGATTACCACCTATGTGGTAATTTGTGGGCACTTTGTTTTTGCCAAAGGGGATGACTATACACTTTTTGGCATTTATCTTGAGGCCATGGCTCTGGCACCAGTTGTCTGTTTCTATGAGGCCCTTTTGGAGGATGCTTGTGTCGGCTGGAGAGTCGATTATGGCGCCCAGTTTGCAGTCATCTGCGAACTTGGTCAGCCACAGTCCTTCCGTGTTGGCCTGTACCTCCGATAAATATATACCGAACAAGAGAGGTCCCAGGACTGAGCCTTGTGGGACACCACTTGTAACTGGTTTGGAGTCTGACATGGCTCCAGCAATTCTAACCATGTGGGTTCTGTCCTTGAGCCAGTTTGCAATCCATCTAGTGACATAGGGGTTTATATTTAAGCTGGTGAGCTTATCTATAATGCCCAAGCGGGGTATTGTATCGAAGGCTTTTGCGAGGTCCAGGTAGGCTGTGTGGACCACCTTCCCCTCGTCAATGGCCTTGGTGACTGTTTCAAAGAAATCAACCAGGTTTAAGAGGCAGGATCTGCCCTTAAAGCCGAACTGGGTAGGATCCAGTGTTTGTAGGTCCCCAATATCTTTATTTATGAGGTCCATGATGATCCTTTCCATAGCTTTGCAGATCAAACTAGTCAGGCTTATGGGGCGATAGTCTCCAGGATCCGTTGAGGCACCACCTTTACGGAGAGGGACCACTGTTGCTGTACGCCACTCTTTGGGCACATATCCTGTAGTAAGGCTGAGAATGAACAGTAGTTTTATGTTTGGGTTTAGCTCTTTTTGGAGTTCATGTAGGACGCAGCCCGGGACACCGTCTGGTCCCATTGATGCTGTGTTTTTTGCTTTGGAGAGGGTGGCTCTTACCTGAGCATCTGAGATGTCAGGGGGGCAGCACTCTGCTGGGATAGATATTTGCCCTTTTGGTGGGGAGGGGGGGGAGAAGTTTGCGCTGAACCTGTCAGCTAGGATGTTGGCAATGTCTGTGGGTTCGGTGTATTTTTTGTCATTTTGGATTAATTCTGAGCATATCTGGGAATTACCACCCAGGTTCCTAACATAACTAAAGAAAGCCTTGTGATTATCCTTAGTGTCCTGTGCAGTTTTTCTCTCGAAGCTGGCCTTAGACAATTTTATGTGTGCCCGTAGTCTTTTGCCAATACTGATCAGTGATGCCTTCCCTTTTTGGGATTTTGCTCTATCATTTAGTAGCTTCCTCCTTCTATTGTATAGTTTGTTTATGGCTGGGATCCACCAGACAGGACATCTACCTTTGAAGGATTGGGTCTTGGTTTTATTTGGGATCGCATGATCCATGCATTCCTGAAGGTGTTCATAGAATGCGTTTATAAAGGATTCTGCGGTTTGGGCCGTATTTTCTACAGGCCCGGGGGCTTTGAAGGATTCCACCTCAGTTTTGAGGAGTGTGAAATTTTCTTTAGAGAAGTTTTTCACTGTGGTTTTCTGGGCTCAGGGAGGTACATCTCAGGTCAATTACAACCACATGTACTGCAATATCAAACCCTTAGATTGGAGCTGACTGGGCTGGATCTGTCTTAATGCAAATACAAGCCCTGGAGTAGCCTGACACACACACACACACACACACACACACACACACACACACACACACACACACACACACACACACACACACACACACACACACACACCATAAGAAAGAAACCAGGGTTTAATACAGTTATCCCACTTAGTTACACATGCTCCTCTGAAACAGAATTTGTATCTAATCTAAACCAGTTAATACACCTTGAGAAACAATTTGCAAACTGACTTTCTGGTACTAAATTCTCATTCTACACCAAATACTGTCATATATTTCTTCAGAAATGTAACTTTTTTTGTTATATTTTCCTTTCTAGACATATCCTTCCCATTGCAAATAAGGTTCCAGTCCCCACCTATAAATATTCCTCAATAAAAGCTCATTTCTCCCAAAAATTATCTTACGCTCCATAATATTTGTTTTCGGTGAAATATAACTACATGCCAATGTAATCTTGTCTTCCAGCTGGTAACCCCTTACTATCACTAATATACCATTGTTGTTTTTTCTCTATCTCTCTCTTCTATCATTTAGAGCCCTTAGCAATTAGCATTACTCCTCTTTTCTTTTGTCCATGATACTTATCCATCCTGAAATCATTTTTCCAATTTCACATGCAATATGAATTACACGGTACAATAGCTATTCACAGAAGATGCATTCTATCCAAATGCGTCTCTCGTACATAGCTATTGCACCCTATACTTCTTAATGTCATTTATTATGCAGATTTACTTTCATCTATTTCTGCAAAGCCATTTACATTCCATGTTAATATTGACACAGCACTCATTCTGATAAAAAGCTATTGCATCACATATCACATGACAGTTCTGAATATATGTTTGCAAGTTGTGACTTATAAGGATGCTACACTGACTCTTCATGTAGTTGCCACTTCTCATCTCTGTTTGAACCCATAAAACATTTTCCTAGACTTTTTGTTTCAATAAAAAACTCATGAAACAAAAAAGAAATATATTTAAACCCCCCACCCATTTTAACTCACAGCAAATACAGAAAACTATATACACTTTCCAAACAGGAAGTTCTCTCCTCTATATAGGGACAGTTGCCCAGACAGCTGCACCCACAGGAATTACCTGTTGAAAGTGCATGCTGGAGCATTCCCACTTACAAAAACACTACCTGACCCTATTTCCAGCCTTTTCTTGTCCTGCTACAGTTTAAAGCCTGAACATATTACAATTAACAAAAAATACTTTTTTTGCTTTAATACCACTAGCATAAACAGCAATCAATAATAAAACTCCCCCTTCATATTTACAACATCTCTGCATACTATAAATATCGAACTTCCAGTATAACATGGAATTTACATCAAGAAATGTATTGCATAAACATTAATAAGAACACTTACTACTTTAGTCCCTTCACTGTCTTTCTAACACTGATTTATTTTTATTTTATTTATTTTACATTTGTTGACCGGGCTAGTCTGGCTGGATACATGTCCATTTTCAGCAGAGGCCCGAGGAGAAAAGCTCCACTAAATACTAAGTACATTACATAAAAAACATTACTTCTAATAAAAGCAAAATTTTAGAATTAAAAAGACCATCCGGAGGGAAGGCTAGTTTTAAAGAGAGACATATACACCATATGTAGTTCATTACATATTTGCATTAAATATAGATAAAAAAGTGAAGATTACACTCAAGTCCAACCCAGTCAAACTTCAATATTTCAGCCACCACTTCTTTCAGAACCACAGTTCAGATGCCTAAATTACAACAAATGGAAATAATGCTTTATAGTTCTGCCATTTATTCACTAATTTCCTTTGTACTGATCTTCTTCCTCATTATCAAAGCCTCTCAACAATGTTCCATGGTTTAAGTCAAAAGTATAGTCAGCTGCAGGGCTTTTTTCTGTTGCTAATTTTCCTTCTGTGAACAGTTTCACTGATACATTATGTCTGAGAGCATTGCTGTTTTCAGAAGAATGAGAAGCTGAGTCCCCTTCAGCTTGCTGGCTTACTCTGCATCCAAAAATGTCTTTAATCCTCCAAGAAAAATATTCTGATGACACCTGGACACAGCAAAGGTGAATCTCACACCTGCTTCTCACTGGCCTGCATGGATAAACTTGCTTCCCTCTTGCACCATATATATCCTGGTTCCTCCAATATATTTTTTAAATACCTTTCCTTCCTGCCACAGTTGTCACAAGTAGCTCTTTCTGCTGGTATGACTGCATCTTTACTAATGTAGATCTTGGCTGCTTTCTTATGGTCAGATTTGGAACACACATGATCTGTCTTCTCAATCAACACATCCTGCTGGGCAATACCAGTCCAATTTCCAAATTTATAAAGGTAATTTAATCTATTCTTTCCAGTTTCTCTGGAGCAGTAGAAAATCTCAGTGTTTCCCTGCATGTGGCCTTCAAACTCTTATTTATTTATTTATTTTTTTTTTTTGCAACAGTGCTTCTTGAGAAGTATCACATTTAGTCGGTCAGTCTTTCATTTCAGCCTCCAAAGTTTTATCAGCTCATCTAAGCAGATATTTAATGCTTTTTTATTCTTCCCAGCTTTTTGTCATTTGATTTTATATTTCACCAGTGTGTTACTTACTTTAAATACCTCTGAGTGCATTTTCAGGCTCTACAATACAGGAAGTCATCTTGAAACCTCAACTGCTTTTGGTTGAACACCTGCAGGGTTCTTCCCATGCAACGTTGATTTTTATCCTTTTCAGGATGATGATGTCTTTCTCCAGATTTCTTATTTGACTGCATTTAGACTGTGTAATGACTATCCAATAACTGAAATGTACCCGAAATTTTAATGGCTTTTTAAGGCTTTCTGGTTTTCACACTGGGTGGAGCTCAAACCAACCTGCTGCTCAGGGTGCAGCTATCATGGAAGTCTACATACTTAGTGTCATGTTTATTTTGTCTCTCTGCTTTGTTTTGTTAAATGCAAGCTTTTATTTAGTAGACTATTTCATATATTACATTAAAATATAGAGTTGCATTTCATTGCTTTGGTGCACTGTTTATTTAAATAGCATTACATTGGCAGCTATTTACACTGTTATTCATGTGTATTTCATTAAGGTCGTAAGCACTGCTTAAGAAATAAGCAGACAATTAAATATGAACTTAAACTTTGAATATGAAAATTAAGTCTTATTACCCTAGTATATTATAACCACCACATATATTCTAAGGGCAACAGTGACAGCACTAGACAAAGTGGACTCCTTCTCACCTGAATATAATTGCCACCTACCTGGTATTTTTCAGGACTATCCAGAAATCAGAATGTTGGTCAGTCCAGAAAGTAGTGTACAAACGCCAGTATTCTGTTTATGTGCATAAACAGAATGCTGGAGTTTGTAAAAAAGCAGCCATGGTATAACTTTAAAATTGAAACACATTGCTAAAACTGGAACTTGTTAAAACAAGGGGGAAAGGGGGAAAGGAAGGAGTTCCACTCTGATATGTCATAGGCAATTATGTCATAAAATGGGTGGAATAGTGGGTCGGGGGATGGTCGGAGAAAGGCAAGTTTGCTGGAAATGCAAGGGGTGTGGCTTTGGTCCAGTTTTTGCAACAAAAGAAAGATGACAACCCTAGTCCTGAATAATCAAATTGTGAACAGAAGTAATCCAGAAGATTTGAGTGAAGTCTGGTATCACACCTGTGACCCAGAGGGTGACAGGACTAACAAGAAACAGAGTTTAAAGGATTAGTCCAGATAAAATCACTAAGGTAGCAAATCTAGGAGACTCTCTCTCACTGATGCCCTCCCTGTGGCAGGAATAAAGACACTTTGTTGAAGTGTCAGTAATTTATTCAGTTAAGTAAGTAGATGGACGAATGCTCTTGTTCCAATACATTACATTCAACAGGAAAGTTATTTAAAGGCAGTTACAGACAATGGCAGGAGGGTCCATGGGAGCTGATTGGAGGAAAGCCTGGGAGATGGAAAAATAAGGATCCCAAAGCTTAGAGGTTAGTAATCCCTACAGCTAAAACACCTAACCCAAAACTTGGACACAAACTATTAACCCCAACTGCTGCTGTTAATATGAAAAAATCAATCAAGTATGCCCTCTCAGCACCAATTTAAATTACATCTTAGAGCATACTTGAAATCCAAATGGTTATGCCCTTGCTCCAGTCCAGACTAATAAGCTATTGTCTCAATCGTACCTAGGCTTCTCTCAGCCTCCGCCTAACCCAAAAACCAAAGAACACTCTATTTTAGCCCTCCTTGTCTGGCTGTTCAAATCTGTACCTCGTGAAATCATTTAATAATTCTTGTTTTCTCTTATTTGGTCTGTAAGCATCAGTGTATTTAATTGTACTCACATGTTATAGGTTTATAATTGTATATGTATTAACCAGCAGATTATCTTGTGTATCAACATCAATGTTTTTGTTAATCTAACTATGACCTTGAGTTTCTCCCCGGGCCTCCACTGAAAATGGACATGTATCCAGTTGGACTAGCCCGGTCAACAAATGTAAAATAAAATAAATAAAATAATAAATAATTTATTTATTTTACATTTGTTAACCGGGAAATTCCGACTGGACCAGGTCCATTTTCAGCGGAGGCCCGGGGAGAAAAGCTCCAACATCAAGTTATACAAATACAGTACATCCAGCATAATACAAAAAACAGGTTACAGCATGTATGCTGAGCATAGTAATACAACAAGAATTAATAAAAACACTCCAGGTAAAAGATATAGAACATGGGTAAAAAGACAATGTCAGTCATACTTTGGTAAGAAAAGAAAATATATCAAGTAAGATTCTACAGTTAAAAGTACCCTTTCAGATGACCAAGCCTACAGGGGATCAGAGCTCCAGCATGTGATCAGAGAGGAATTTGGGGAGTTGATAGTAGTATGGGTAGGGTTATGTGATACAAGGGCATAACCATGTACTAAGAAGGTGCGATTTGAGGGAGTTTTTGAATATGGATGTGGAGGGGGCAGTGGACACAGATAGGGGAAGAGAGTTCCAAATTCTGGCAACGGTGTGGGAGTAGAGCGCTTTCCCTGCATATTGTTAGCCTTGGTGATGGAGAGGAGAGATTTTTCACTGGATCTTAGGTATCGGTTTGCAGTATAGATAGTAAGTAGGTTGGATAATGAGGGGTTTTTTTCAGGATATTTGAGACTCTTGTAGGCTGTGCCCAGCTGGTGATAGTTAAGTAGCTGTGGTAGCTCAAGCCATTTTAGTTCTTTTAGTGCAGCACAGTGATGGGTTCTATAGGTTGAGTTAGTAGCAAACTTGGCTATTTTATTGTAGCATGATTCTAGTTTGTCTAGGTCACATTGTCTGATTTGAGTAAAGATTGGTGCTGCGTATAATAGAGTTGAGAGGAGGTGGCTTTGTGCAAGAGTGACTCTTGCTTTTTGTGAGAGAAAGGACTTATGCCTGTATAGGGAGCCTAGTTTTTAGTGTACTAGTTTTATGGTATGTGAGATGTGAACATCAAAGTGGAGATTATTGTCTATTTCAATGCCCAGAAGTTTGGTGTGGTTAGAAGGGGAGATGGTGATGCCGTCCTTAGATGTTATGGTAAAGGAGATGTTTTTTTTTTTATCTATTAGGGATAAATAGTAGCAGTTTTATCTTTTTGGGATAAGAATTAGTTGGATCCCAGGTATCCATTTTTCTACTGAGATAAAGGTATCTTGAGTGAGTGTATGTAGGGTGGTGGGAGATGAGGCAGAGCAGATAAGAGTTGAATCTTCTGCATATTGTATGAGTGTGGCATGTTGTGTAGAGCATTTGAGGTTATTTGTGAAAATAGAGAACAACAGCGGGCCCAGTATAGAGCCCTGTGGGACACCTATGGTGGTTGGAAGTTGTGTAGACAGAGTTCCTTTCCACTGGACTGATTGTTGCCTGCCAGACAAGTAGCTTCTGAACCAGGCTATAGTAGAGGAGGTGAAGGATAATGATGTTATTATATTTATAAATCACTGCTTCTATATTATCCGGTGAACTAGAGACATGGAAAACAAGCCACATTATTATTATTTTTTGTGTGTGTGACCTCTAGATGTGTACATATATAAAAAGTAACTGGCATGGGTTTGAAAGTTTTTTTTTTTTTTTTTTTTACCTCATGATGTGCACAGCAACTTTCAATTATTTGAAATATGTTTTTCCCCCTACTGATTTGGGGTTTCCTTTCGGTGCTAAGAGTGAGAAAAGGTGGCCAAACTCTAGCCTCCCTGTTTGACTGACAGCCCACTCCCATACTAATTATATCAGCCTCTTATGCATCTAACTACACCCTGGGCCCTAGAACACCATCCTATCTCAGGAGATTGGTTAACTGCCCTTCCACCTGATCTCGCCCAGTTTCCAGTCCTTTATCTAACCAGGCACAGAGCCATCTAGCCCTCTTGTGTACTAACTTTACCACCTGGAACCTGAAGATTGGAAGAATCTGAAAAGAAGAGCCCTGACTTCACCATCTGGAACCTAGAGACAGAGAGAGAGAGAGAAAGAATCTGAACAGAAGTGACAGTGAAGATCCCAGACTGGAGTACCATAAAACCATGCTCTGGAACCAACAGCATTTCACCTCTCACTGCAGCTACCCCACAGCCAGGTACACATATTGCAGCCACTGGGTCTGCATTTATTTATTTTATTTATTTATTTTACATTTGTTGACCGGGCTAGTCTAACTGGATACATGTCCATTTTCAGTAGAGGCCCGGGGAGAAAAGCTCCAAGCATAAGAATAACAATATAACAAAAGCAAACAAGTAAAATAAAGCAACAGTGCCATAGTAACAGAGGTAAAATGAGAAAAGCAAATGGGACTAACAAACAGTGACTAGAAAACATTTAGGCAAAAGCTAGATCAGACGTAAACAAGCAAATGCACTAGACAGCACCAGGGCAATTGCAGAAAGAACAAAGTTCCCAAATCCTATCAAATTACTAAGAATAAAACAAGAGGAGAGAAATAAGTTTTGGAGGCAAGAGGGAGGGGTAGGGTTGAAATAGGAGTGAAATACAAGTTTCAGTCTGGGTTAGCACAAGGACAGAGCCACTTAGTTTTTAGATGTTCTTTTATTTGCTTTTTGAATTCAGAAGCAGATGCTAGGGTAGATAGTTCAGGAGGGAGCTGATTCCATTTTTTTCCTATAGTGTTTGAGAAAAGAGAGTCACCAGCTTTGTTGTTTGATTTAGTTAAGGAGACAAGTAGCTTATTTGCAGAACGTAGTGTAGCCAGATTTTTATATGGAGAGATCAGATTAGAAAGGATGGGGGTATTGTTGGGGTGGTATAGGATCTTTTGTGTCATAAGTAACTGTTGACAGAGTATATGGTTCTGTAATTCTAACCATCCTAGTTGTTTAAGGTTAAGGCAGTGGTGGGTTTTAAAGGGAGAGCATGTGATGAATCTAGCAATACTATTATAGCAGGTAGATAGTTTGGAGATGTTGTTTTTTGAAAGGTTGGTATATATAGCAGAGGCATAGCAAAGGGTAGAAATGAGGTGAGTTTGTGCGATAGTTTGCCTGGCTGAGGGTGTAAGGAAGGGTTTGATTCTGTAGAGGGTACCAAGTTTTTTGTTAACAGTCTTTATGGTCGAGTTAATATGGTCATCAAAGTTAAGATGATTGTCGATTGTGACACCTAGTAGGCGGGTGGTAGTATCTGGTGCTATATTAGTAGCATTATTGGAGGTTATAGAGAAGAATGGAGTGGGTGACTTATGAGTTGGTGTAAAAAGTAGTAGTTTTGTGTTTTTTTGGATTCAGGAGAAGACGATGTTGCATGAACCAGTTTTCTACTTTTTGGAATACAGTTTGGGTTAGGGATTGGAGTGAGGGTATATTATTGGTAGTACAGATTAAGGTAGAGTCATCTGCATATTGGATGCAAGTGGCGTGGGGTATGTTCAAGTGGAGATCGTTAATAAATATGGAAAAAAGAAGTGGACCTAAGATTGAGCCTTGAGGGACTCCAATATTAACAGGAAGTAAGGAAGACAAATTGTTATCCCAGAGTACAGCTTGCTGTCTATTTTGAAGATAACATCTGAACCATTGTAATGCTTGTAGGTAGAGAGAAAGGTGCTTTAGTTTTTCAAGAAGTAGGGTATGATTAACCATATCAAAGGCTTTTGACAGGTCTAAAAATAGTGCAGAGGAAAAGGAGTTATTATTGCGGTTTTTGTTTATAGTGTCAGTGAAGGAGAGAAGAGCAGTAGTAGTACTATGAAATGGTCTAAAGCCATGTTGGCAGTTGGCTAGTAGGTTGTTTTGTAGAAGGTGGTTAAGTATTTGTTTGTGAATACATTTTTCCATTATTTTGGCTAATGGGGAGAGTAAGGCAATAGGTCGGTAGTTAGAGAGGTCAATTGAAGTTCCACCTTTGTGTAGAGGGATAATGTGTGATATTTTCCATATGGTAGGGATTTTGCCTTCAGTGATGGTTCTGTTAATCAGGATAGATATGGGGTAGTCAATGGCTTGTGCGGCAATTTGTAGGTATTCAGATGGGAGATGGTCAGCGGATGGGGTACAAGGTTTTAGTTTAGTAAGAAGTTTGTAAATAAGAGATGTTGGAACAGGGTGTATATGAAAGGTTGCGGAAGAAGTATTGGAGGTATTCAATTGTGAAGCAGGTAAAAGTGGTAGAGAGTTAGCTAGAGATTGAATGGCTTCTGTAAAGTATTTATTAAAGGCATCGGGGATTAGGTTGGAATTATTTTGGTTGAAACCTACAGGGGTGGGAGTAGTAGTGTTTCCTGGCTGAAGAAGTTTATTAATTCCTGACCAAAATGTGTTTGGTGTATGTTGTGAAGTTTGTTGGAGGTTTAGGTAGAAGTCTTTTTTATCCCTAAGGGTATCTCTCTTGGTAGCATTTCTTAATTGTTTGAAGAGAAGGTGATCAGATGGGCATTTGGTAGTTCTCCATTTAGCCCAAATTTTGTTTCTAAGTAGCATTTTCTGCCTAGTTTGTTTAGTTAGCCAAGGGGCAGATTTGGTTCTTATTCTAATGGAGCGGTATGGAGAATGGTGATTTAGTATTTGAATAAAGTTAGTATTAAAGTAGGTTACAGCCTCATTAAGTTCCAGATATGTTAGTGGTGACCAATTACATGCTTTTAGTTAGTTTATAAAACTGTCAGGATTAAAGTGTTTTTTTGAGCGTGAGGTTATAAGATTAGGAGTATTTGGAATGTGAACCTTTTGTCTGATAATGTAAGTAAGCATATGGTCACTGATATTATCAGGAAGGGTTCCTGGAGTATAGTTGTTAGGATGGCTATTGATAAGGATCCAATCAAGGGTAGGTTCTTTACTGTTAGGTTTGTGAATTCTAGTAGGGGTAGTTATTAATTGAGAGAAGCCAAAAAGATTTAAGTAGTTAGTTGGGGTCAGAGAATTACAGGTGAGCCAGTCAATGTTAAAATCTCCTAGTACAATGGTCTCTTGGGGAAGTTGTGTAGATAGGTAACTAAGTAGGTGTTCAAGAGTACTAGTGTTGTTTCCAGGGGGAAGATATATACAAAATAGGTAGAAAGATTTGGAGTTGTTTAATTGGAGAGTGACAGATAATATTTCGGCTTTGGTGTCAAGTAATGGGATAGTGTTAGACAGGGAAATCTGGAGATTAGCTTTATAAATAATAGCAATTCCTCCACCTTTTTTGGTTATGCGGTCATGTCTAAGGATGTTGTAACCTGGAGGGGTAATTTCGTGGTCTAGGGTGGATGGTTTTAGCCATGTTTCTGTGAGACATAAGATGTCAAAAGAGTGCAGGTGTTGGAGAGCATGAAGGTGTGAGATTTTATTATTGATACTTCTAATGTTGAGATGAGCTATTAGGAGGGAGTTATGTGCTTTAGATAATGTGGAGTGCACAGGTAAAGTTATATTATCTAGGATATTGGAATTATGACCATTGGGGCCTGGGTTTGGATGAATATCACCATCTGAGAGGAGATGACAATGGTGAAGTAGTTTTATATTCAAGATTTTATTGAGGTTAATCAAACTCTTTTTAGAGGAGAGGTATGTTACACGTGTTACTCTATGATATTTTATGAGTATGTAGTTAGACATAGAGGTTATGTTACAGTGAGTAAGAGTGTTGATACAAGTATAAGATAGACTTTGTTGGACATTATGGTTTTGTTTAAGAATAGTAAGGTTTTCCATGAAGGTGAGGGAATAGGGTATGGTTAGAGAGGCTGTAATACAAGTTAAGAGAAGTAACTGTGTGAGAATAGTTCTTTGTGTTATAGCCATTGTAGAGAGTAGTTGTTGGAAGAGGGTAGGTATAGTGTGTATGTACGGTTGAAAAGAGGTAAGAATGTTACTAGAGGGTGAGGCGGGTCAAGAGTATAAGGTTAGATAAGTGAAGGATGTAGTGAAGGAATTGGAAAGGGAAGTAGTTAGAGCAGAGGATGGAGTAGTAAAGCTAATAGGGGTGTAGTTCAGGTGTGAGATCGTTAGAATTAATACCGGCAGGTATGGATAAGGGAGTATCTAGTGTTAAGGGGTTTGTAATTGGAGGAGAGGTTAGTGGGGTGTGGCTAGTGAAGTATAAGTGTAGGAGTAGTGGGGGTGGGTGGGATATGGGGGTAGGGTAGGGGAGCGTAGCGGGGCAGACCAAAGTAAGAGGAGCAGTGAGAGGAAACAATCAGTAAGGAGGAAGGTAAGCACAAGAGACAGTAACAGAGTAGACAAGGTGAGAGTCAGAAGAGGAGGACATAGAAAGAGAGGGGAAAAACCTGGGAGAGTAGAGGAGAGAGTTAGGTAGCGAGTTGTATAAGAACTAGGAAGGAGAATGGGCAGCAGGGTTAAGAGGGCTTTGTTAACAGAAAGAGAAGAGTGCAGCAAGCATATAAGCTTCAGGGAGGGTGGTGGGGTAGCAAAACAGAAGGTTCAGAGGTCTCAAGCTTTACTTACTTTTTCTTTTTTTCCTCTTAAGTGTGCACATCCATGAGCCTTGGATGCATTTATCCAAACGTCTATGATCTGTAGTAGAATGAAAAATTGTTTCAGGGAACCTCTCCACACTGCTATATTCTTTACACCATAGGCACAATTTGCCTACATGCAAAGAAGATCTGAGATCCTTATGTTTATTAAAATGTTTTTATACTCTGCAGTTCACCATTTGTTGGATTTTTATTCCATGGGCACAAAAAGGCTACACAAAAGGTTCAGAGGTCTCAAGCTTTACTTACTTTTTCTTTTTTTCCTCTTAAGTGTGCACATCCATGAGCCTTGGATGCATGTACTGTTCAAAAATGGGAATCACCTAGTGTAGCGTTTAGTGACTACCTCCTCTGCATATAAAAAAGGTCTGTCTTCATCAAGGGGAAGAAAAATGGGGACTGGTCACATTAATCATGTATATGAACCTCTTATAAGCAGGTACTGTAAACCTTTTTGTTATATAAGAGAATATTATCCTTTCATATCATATGTCAGGAGATAATGAGTTCCGTAAAAGTGGGCAATGGCACAGCCTTGCATACTGCATGTGATAGACTGGAAAAAGTTCTGTAATAAAGCTTTCATACTTGGCTTCAAGGAATATGAGCCTCACTGATGCAGATACAGCGTCTCATTTTACATGCGTTACAAAACAGACTAAGTCTGGTGACAGCCCCATTAAAATAGGTATTTATAATGATCAAAGTATAAACCACTCTATTAGATGGACCTAATGAAGCTCAGGTGAAAGTGTTTTCTTAAATATAGTTCTATAGCTGTAGTTCATAGTATGTTGTCATGTTTTGTTTGTAAGAAGTTAAAAATATAAATAAAACCTTTTAATGAAGAATGAGGTTCCGCACGCTGCTGAGCTGGTAAAACCCCATGGGTCTTTCAGGAATATTCAAATAAGGGACCAAAATCTAAGCTTCAAGATTGGCTCCTTGTTTTTCCATCACCCAGATTTTCCTCCAATCATCTCCCATGGACCCTCCTGTTATTGTCTGTAACTGCCTTTAATAATTGACCTGTTGAATGTAATGTATCAGAACAAGAACACTAGTCCATCTAACTGCTTAACTGAATAAATTACTGGAAACTTCAACAAGATGTCTTTACTCCTCCCACAAGGAAATATCAGTTTGAGAGAGTCTCCTAGATCTGCTCAAATAATCAAATATTGGGGATCATCCAACATTGCCTTCAAGGACTGAAGCAGATGACCTAAGCACAGAAACCACCAAGGCACCTGACTCATTAGAAGTCCAAACTGGACAATGGAGTGTCAATATGCATAAGTCTTAGTCTTGCTGTACACTACATAACAATTGCCAAGTTGCCAATATCTGTTCTATGTTTGCAATTCTGAGGAAATTAACTGGCAATCTCCACTAGTGTAGGAGGATAAAGCCCTGACTACAACCCAGACAACATGAGTTTGATTAGCAACTCAGTGACCTATTGGAACTGAATAGAAAAGGAAAGGAATAATGAGGCAGAGCCTGCTCACCTTTCTTTTGGGAGAACGTGGCCAAGCACACTTCTGCAGTTGAACCACTGGTGGAGGCTATGGGCATACTGGCATGCTGTCTATAACTGGGGAGGGGGAAGCCTTTCATTGCATCACATGCAAAAGTGTGGGCAATACACAACAAGTCCACCAAAAGTTTCCTATTAACACTACATCAAAGCATAGGAAAGCTAAAATAAGGATACATAAAAATAAAATCTTGATGCTTGCCTGGGTGATAGCCTTAGAAACCAGCTCTCGACTTGCGTGGAACGAATGAGCTAAACAAAAGAGAGAATGCTAGCATAGCACCAGGGACCAAAAACAACTGAACAAGTCAACTCCCTGCTGGACTGGTTACACCCTCTACACTTGGGTTAGCAATGCATTGCAGTGGCCAATGGAGTGCCCTTGCAAGCACCTGGATGTATAATTTTTGTGGAGGGAGACAGAAAGCACCCACCCAAGCTACCAATCTACTCAAAGAGCCCTCAGAAATAAGAAGTTGCATGATCACTGTCCAAGGACCAAGTGAAATACATCACAAACAGTACTGTAGAGTTTAAACAACCATATTATTATTATGATGCAATTTGTGTGGCACTTTCTTACATAACATACAACATTAAATGACATAGCAGAGTACTACTTATACTGCACCAGACACAAACACATGGAGCAAAATACAGTAACTACACAATACTCCACATCATTGCAGTATGACACTGCACTAGACACAGACATCTGGAACAGAATACAGTGACTACACAATACTGCACATCATTGCAGTGCAACACTGCACTAGACACAAGCACATGGAGCAAAATATAGTAAGTGCACATTTTAACTGGTATGCTATCATTCATTTGCAGCTATTTTTCAGAACAATGCTGACACCTGACAGATAGAAGCTTACTTGAACAACAGTTGGGTTGTCTCCAGAGCCAATCAGATATCGAGGGTTACTGTACACCAGCTCCAGAAATCCAACATGATCTCCTTGCTCCACACATTTCCTAAGTTTGGCTGTAAGGTCCTGTGTGCGAGGGCTCTTGAAACTGTTGGCGCGTTCCCTATTGATTGTATCAACTTCTGGAGAGTTTACATTTTCTGCAATAAGTGGGAAGAGGGGAAAAAAGAGAGCGAGAGAGAATGTATGTTTGAATATATTACCATTTAGCTCATGTCTGCTATTCCGTGACAGTAAGAAGTAGCATTAAAACAGATATGTCTCTTCTGTCCATTTTTGATGCATTCTATTGCTACACAAAAGCAAATCTAACAAAAAGAAACGTTTTTCAGTTCCATTAACAAGAATAAGAACTCACAGATAATCTATTAGTCTCGAGACATTCTGGGATTTTAAACTAACAAAATAAATAAGGATTATGGGAAACTGCAAACAAACAAAAATGTGCAACACACCGCTACCCTAAAAAATCTTTAACACCACTGTTTTGTAAAAAAGCAAGAAAAGACTAGGAAAAACACTGAAAAAACAAAAATTAATGGAAAAAAACATCCCAACTGGAAGTCATAAAGACTTTCCATTCCAGCTATGCTAGACTATCCAAGCCATGCAAAATCTGTATGCATGTGCTTTCAGTACAAATTCACAAACTTAGGATACATCTTAATGACAGACTTAATCAGAAGTGCTAGATAAAACAAACATGCATTGGAGGATGAAATTTGCTTTTTCTTACAATAAACATTCTCTTTAAATGCTAACCAATAATTCTGCAGCATACAAATCAAATCTAGGCCCTTTTTGGACTCATGCAAGTGTCTTGCATAACCTACTACTGAGAATGTTTTTCCAAGTTAAAATGCCAACATAAATTCAGAAGTTTTTTTCCAAGTTAAAATGCCAACAGAAATTCAGAAGTGGCTAGAAAAAAAAGTTACAGTTTGATTCTTCTGTAAGGTACATGTGCATTTTAAGCAGGAAATGTTCATGTAATTGGGGACCAGCTGTTCCCTGGGGTCAACAGAAAGTCAATTCCATTAGGGGGCAATTAACATTTCTATGGCATTAGACAAGGCTCACTACATAGGCAGTTAATATGCACAAAGCATGATTTGTGAAAAATGGAAACCTTTAAAACAGCTTTTCAAGTAAATGCTCCATATAAAATCATAAACTGTATTCAAACTTAGCATTGACACAAAGATTAACAGTACAAGGAAGAGTCTTTTTTATTACAAAAGGAACCCAAGAATGAGCAGGTTTAAATCAGAACTAAAAAATGAAACTTGAAAAATAACCTCCCTAACGACTGCTGCTTGCCATCCACCAATTGTTACATGACTTAACCGCAAAGGAAGCTAATATGCCTGTTTTTATGTGAATCGTGCAGAAGTTCCAAAAGGATGTTAAGTATTGGCTAAGAGCATACTTGTTAACACCCAACTCCAGGAACAGTGTACTAGAAATCTAACTGCAAGCATGACAGACTGAAAGCTTGGAAAAAGTGCAAACTGAAGTAAGCAGATGAGGCGAGGCAGAAAATGAGACCTGACAACTTTAGGATGCAACAAAGAAAAATTGGGGAAGATGCATGAAAAATAGGAGGCAAGAATAAAAGTGTGTGTTGGGGGGGGGGGGGGGAGTTCTGCTCCAATTAAATGTATTTGAACATAGGAACCAGGCAGTGTTGTCTAGTTTCCCCTTTGTTATGCTTTATATATGGAGACACTGGCAAAGAAAATAAGGGAATCAGAAATTCAAGGATATAACTGGTATGGTTATCAAGAAATGTGGCTTTATTTGTGGATTATATTATTTTGTAATTGATAAATCCAGAGAAGCACCTTTTCGTGCTATGCAACATTTTGAGACAGTTTCAAGTTTTTTTCTGGCTATAAAATAAATGAAAATAAAACAAATGCTATAGCCACAATTATCTATGCACACACAAACTGGTTCAGCAACAGCCACATCTGTAGAGACATAAGATGAAGGGCTGAGAAATATGGATTAAAAAGCTTCTGTTATTGCAGTTAAGGAAATGTGAGAAGAGACTAAACAAAACAGAATACAAAAACTGAGAAACTGGAAGTTCTTGTTTATCAATATGGTTAGTAAGATACAAGCAGAAGCAACCAGGAAGAAGTTGTACAAAACTAATAATGAGTTAAAGGAAATTTGTCTAGGTGGGGGAAAGGTGAAGTGGAATAAACTAATTCACTCAACAGAACAAGGCTGTTTTAGGACTACCTCATTTGAAGGGATATTTTAGGGCTACACAGTTAAAGTGCACATAAACATCACAAGCAGAAGGATATAATTAAAATTGGATTGAGGTCATGAGTGGGACTTTGGATGCAGATCCTTAGAGTATGATAACTACATTACAGCTTATTATATTCATAAAACTGCAGAAAGTATTCTAAGAACTAAGCCAACATGGAAATGGAGAAAGGAGATTTTGCCAAAAGGGATGACTGCAAGTAGGGTTACAGAAAATATGCAATAAGGGGCTGGAATTTACTGTAGAAATCTGGAAAAGGAACCAAGGCACTGTAAACAAATAGGATGAGGTCCAGAAGTTTGGACTACAGGTTAGAGACTGACCATCCTTGTCAGGGATTCACATCAGAGTATAGGGAAAGAGAAAAGGACAGGGGAATCCAAAGTTAAAAGATCTGCTCTGGTAGATTTTTTAGCTGAATCTAGAACAGAAGCTGCTGTTTAAAGGGATGATTAGTAGGGCATACAAAATATTGCATGATAACTATAAACATCAATTAGAGATGGTCAGAAACGATTGGGAAGCGAGACTTAGAAAAACAATTTACAGTTGAACAATGGGAAGACTTGTGCATAGCTCCCAAGTATGTAACAAAGTCCAGAAGGTTTAGGATATTTGCTTGGAAGTGTTTTGCACAGGTATTTTTTATACCTCAAGCAGACTTCAAAGAATATTTCCTTGGGCAGATAGCAAACGTTAGAGGTATGATGGGGGAAAGAAAGAGGTAACTGTGAACATGTTTTTGGGAGTGCAATGAGTTGGCAAATTTAAAACATTTTCTACAGGGTACTCTGTCAGGAAGATTGGGAGATCAAGTTTCTGTAGTAAGGAAATCACAGTTTTGAGCTGAGACACAGGATCTGAAGCACTTAGACACAGAAAGGCCTTAAGTTTAATTTTGTTCACTGCCAAAAAAAGCAACTACTAGAAAATAGAAAACAAAATCTAAATAAACTGTACTTGAGGTAATGAACTTTAAATAAAAAGGTAAAAACTTGAAGAGCGATCTTTAAAAAAGGGAAGAAGCAAATTCCACAGAAATAAATGGAACTACCGAGAACAGTACATGGAAAATAATGTTCAAAAGGAGACTGAGAGATTTAAGGAAAGGCTAATTTATTTAATATTGGACTGAAATGTACTTATCATAAAAAAAAGAAATATATGCAATTTATGTACATGAAAAAAAAAGTATATGCAATGTATGTACATGAAAATGTTAGTTTTTCCCCCCTTTTTTATTAATGTATATATCACTAGATCTTAAGTTATAATTTAGTAAAGGTGTTAAAAGAAGAAATGGGTGGGGGCCATGTTTTAGAAGTACAGGAGGAAAAAACTGACCTATACTAATTTTTGGTCCCAGCATCAACACCCTTTGTCTTTCCAAATCCTAGTGCTGGGGTTTATCAGAAAGAGAATCATTTGGTGGAGATAACAGATATCATTAAATCCAGATCTGCTCTTCTCCCTCCTTGTTCCAAAGCAGGCAGTCACCCACAAACACCTCGTACTTTGATAAGTGAGCAATTTCAACAGGCGTAAAAGTACAAGGTGTGTAGGACACCAAGGACAGATGCAAGCAGATTAATGTCAAAGAGATTCTTGATCAAGGTATTGAATTCTTTGAATCGTCCGTGGTACATGGGACATCTTCATGCTGTTACAGACAGTACCACAGTCATGCAGTAACATCAACAAGCAGGGGGGGGGGGACGACCAGGTCATATCCCCTTTGCAGACTGGCCATGTTAGCTTGAGATATAGCTTCACAGCACAGTCTTACTCTACAGGCATGCTACATTCTGTCTGAGCAGGATTATGTAGCAGACAAGCTGAGCAGGACCAGAGCAGACTCTTAAGAATGGAAACTAGATCAGGGGGTCTTCCAAGATTTGATCCATTTGTGGAGAGTTCCTCAAGGAGACATCTGTTCCTCCTCTCTGAGCAACAAACTTGCAAGATTCTGTTCCAGAATTCCATGCAAGACATTCTGGAAGACTAATGGTTTTCCTTTTACTTGGGCAGGAATGTTCCTGTATTCCTTTCACTCTTTCCTCCAGTATCCAAGGTACTTCTGAAGATTCAAGACCTAAGCAACCATGCTGGGTGACACAGTGGTGCAGTGGTTAACACTATCACCTCACAGCAAGGGGTTCCCCAGTTCAATTCTTGGCTGGGGTGTGCCTTCTGTGCGGAGTTTTTATGTTCTCCCTGCGTTCGCGTGGGTTTTCTCTGGGTACTCTGGTTTCCTCCCACATTCTAAAGACATGCATCTGGAGCATTTCTCCTTGAGCCTACTTTGAAAATAGGCTCTGTGGAGCATAGTCAGACTTTCCCGATCAATAAATGTTACATAAATAAATAAATAAATAAATAGAGTATTATCATACTTATAGCTGGCCTTAGGCATAGGCCAACTAGGTGGCTGCCTTGGGTGTCACTCTAGCAGGGGCGCTTTTCCAGTATTTTTTTGTGTACGTAGACCAGGATGGGGGCACCAAGTGATGTGGTGGGGGGCGCCATGGAGCCCTTTTGCCTAGGACAAAATTTGACCTAAGGTCGCTCCTGATCACACTTTCCACAGTAAATGTAAATGACAAACCTGTAGTGATAGGAGTAATCTCCTTACCATACACAATTAAATGTTTACAGTGTTTGATGCAAAAAGGGCATTTCTGCAATTTATTTTGTTTCTATGTGCCTTAACTTTAAAATATGTTTGAATATGAAAACTCCTGACATCATGAAAGACTGACCCCACAATACCTCATTAACTACATTACTGTCTACTCTACTATTTTTTACATATCAAGTGCAGCAATATTGGTGTCTTATATCCTAGTAAGACAAGGTGTCAGCTATGTCTCACAACTGGAAAACACTACACTGAAAATTAATAAGTGATAATTTACTTAAGTTTAATTGTAATTTAACTAGCTGTTCCGGTAAGGAGGTATGGTGTTTGATTACCCACAATGCTTTGACTGTATACGTAAATTAATACCCAAGTTTACATCATTTTGTGGGTGTGGTCATGAAGAAGAAAGTACAGTTTTGTACCTACCATAAATGTAGATGTCCGATAGATATGCAACTGCAGTCATAACATATGGGTTGTCCTGCCTCAGGCAGCCCTCGGTCGGCCGAATTCCAAAGTCTGGGTCCGGCGTCGGCTGGTGTCGCCTCCTCTCCAACGTCACAACGGCTGGAGTATAAAGGCATCGGCCGACGCCATCTTCTTCAGTGTTTCTTGCCCCAGATGCCGGGTGCCCTCCTAGGAAGGCTAAATTTGGTGAATGGATAAATAATTCCAAACATGCACAACAGTAATAAACAGATACACCATAGGAGATACCCCCAGCTAATAGGAATAGGGGGAATGGACCCAAAAAGAAGGAAAAGAGGGGAAGGAGGGAGGGAAAATCCGACTGCAGTTGCATATCTATCGGACATCTACATTTATGGTAGGTACAAAACTGTACTATGTCCTTCAAGAATGCAACTGCAGTCATAACATATGGGTTGAATACCATAGCCAAGCTGGGGGTGGATGGAGCTAAGAAAAGGATGGTGTAGCTAAAATGCCCTGCAGGACTGCCGAAGCAAAGCCTGCTCGGGATCTGGAGTATAAAGGCAGGTTGTAGTGTTTGGTAAATGTATGCACGGAGCTCCATGTAGCAGCCCCTAGAATGTCCTTTGTAGCCACTCCTCGTAGGAAAGCTATGGATGTGGCTATAGCTCTGGTGGAATGTGGCCTAATATTGGCTGGCACACTTTTTCCATGGTAAGAATAGGAGAATCTGATGCAGTGTCCAATCCATTTTGAAATTGTTTGTTTGGAGATTGCTTTTCCCTGTTTTCCAGCAGCATAGGCTACAAACAGCTGGTCAGACTTTCTGGTGGCCTTAGTTCTGTCCAAGTAGTAGCGCAGTTGCCTGTGTATGTCCAAGGTGTGTAGCAGTCTTTCCCCTCTATTTTGAGGATTGGGGAAGAAAGTAGGAAGGTGAATAGCTTGATTTAGAGACACCCTGGAAATTACCTTTGGCATGAAAGAAGGATTTGTTCTTAGAGAGACTCTGTCCTGATGAAAAACGAGGAAAGGAGGTACTGCCATGAGGGCCTGTATCTCCGAGACTCTTCTTGCTGATGTGACTGCCAATAGAAAAACAGTTTTCCATGATAGAAATTGTATCTCTGAGGTTGCTGCTGGCTCAAAGGGAGGAAGAGTTAATTTTTCAAATACAAAATTAAGGTCCCATGCAGGTATTGGTTGTTTCCTGGGAGGCTTGATATTCTTTATCCCTCTCAGGAACAGTCTTAGCAAAGGATGTGAGAACACTGGTGGATCACAATTGTATCTTGCTGAGATTGCTGAGGCATGAATCTTTATGGAAGAATATGAGAGTCCAGAATGAAACATTTCTGCCAAGTATTCCAATATCTGAGGTATATTCAAGTACTATTATATCCTAACCCCTGTTGGCAGCCCAGATGCTGAATCTCTTCCACCTGGCTGAATAGGCTTTTCTGGTGGATGGTCTGCGTGCTTCCAATAAGATGTCCTGAACTGCCTTGGAAAGACTGGAAGCGGAAGGAGTTAAAGTAATCTCCAGGCTGTCAGATGTAATGTTTTCAGGTTTTGGTGAACAGTCCTGTAGTTGTGCTGTGTTAGGAGCAGGGGCCATAGGGGCAGAGGCCACGGTTTGGTCCGAGTTATGCTCAACAGCAATGGGTACCAGTGTTGCTTTGGCCAGTCTGGAGCTATCAAAATGCCTGTTGGTTGTTCTGCTTTGATCTTCAGGATCACCTTGGTCAACAGTGGCAGAGGAGGAAATGCATAAATTTTCAAGGAATTCCAGCTGAAGGAGAGAGCATCCGTTGTCCAGGCTAGTGCATGGTGGGTCCTGGTACAGAACTTTTCCAGGTGATGATTCGTGTGAGACGCAAATAGATCTATGTCCGGTCTTCCCCATGTCTTTGTTATTTGTGAGAAAATGTGAGGATGCAGCATCCATTCGTGTGGATCCAAGAAATTTCTACTCAGCTTGTCCGCCAGTACATTGTCTGTCCTTATTAGTAAATGTCCTTGCTGCAGTGATTTTTCGAAACTCTCGATTGCATGTAACACTGCCAGCATTTCTTTTTGGTTTATGATCAGATGTCTTTCCTTTGGTGTCCATTGACCTTGAACGCATCTGCCCTCCATGTGTGCCCCCCATCCATGATCTGAGGCGTCTGTTGTAATAATTTGACCTGCTTGAGGTCTGTTGAAAGACATGCCTTTGTTTAATTGACTTGCTTGAGCCCACCACAAGAATTCCTTTTGCAGGCATGGAATAAGTGGGATTACGTCCTCTAGGCTTTGGCTGTGTTGGGACCATAAGCTTTTCAAATACCATTGCAGCTTTCTCATATGAAGTCTTGCCAAAGGTATCAAAAGAATGCATGATGCCATGAACCCCAGGGCCTGCAGGAGTTTCCTTGCAGTCAGCTGAGAGAGCTGTACTAGGCCTTTGAAGTACTCTGGTAACTGTTGTTGTTTTTCCTCTGTGAGGTAGGCCATTTGTGTTTGTGTGTCCAGTTTGGCTCCTAGGAAAATAATCTGTTGGGATGGCAGTAGCCTTGATTTCTGAACGTTGACTGTGTATCCCAAGGCCTGTAGTAATTGCATGACATAGTCCAAGTTTTTTATTAAGGTTTGTCTGTTGTCTGCTTGTATGAGGCAGTCGTCCAGGTAGGGGTATATTTGAATTCCCTGGAGTCTGCAGTGTGCCACTACTGATGCCAGGCACTTCGTGAACACTCTGGGTGCAGTAGATAAGCCAAACGGCAATGCGGAGAATTGATAGTGCTCTGTCCCTGCAAGAAATCTGAGGTATCTTCTGCAGCTTTGTCTGACTGGGACATGCAGGTATGCCTCCTTGAGGTCCAGAGTGACCAGCCAAGACCCCTTGCCCAGCATGGGAAGGAGTTGCTGTAACGTCAGCATTTTGAACTTTGGCACAATGAGAAAGGTATTTAGAGTAGACAAGTCCAGTATAGGCCTCCATTTGTTTTCCTTTCTTGGAACAAGGAACAGTCTTGAATAGAATCCCTGGCCTTGTTCCTGGGGAGGTACCTTTACTATTGCTTTTATACTTAATAGCTTTGAAACTTGAATGAGTGCCTCTGCCCTTTGATGGTGTGGCAGGTTTGGCATGCCTTGTCTTGTAGGTAAAGTATGGAAGTGGAATCTGTAACCCTTGTCTATTAAATCCAGAATCCAACTGTCCTTGGTTAAGATATGCCAGTTCTTTGAGAATAAGGATAATTTTCCGCCCAAGGGTGCTTCTCTCTGAGCCCTTGTAGGCGGTATGAAAGTCAAGTCATTGTGATTGTCCTTGTGGTGCAGCTGGACTGGCTGCAGCACTTCTTTGATTTGTAGGTTGCCATTGGCGTCCCCTGTAGGAGCCTCGGTATTGGCCTCGGCCATGCCTGTTCTTTCCCCTTTGAAACTTGTCCGAGTCTGGGAAGGACCAATTTTTTGAAGGCTAGTTTCTACTGAATCTGGGTGGCTGAACCTGGAGGAAATCCTTGACTGTCTGTACTGACTTAGCTTTTTCCTCAATGGATTTCAACACATCTTGTGCATTAGCGCCAAAAAGCTTCTGTTTTTCCAGAGGTGCATCAAGTAACTTTACTTTGACATGGTCTGGCAGTGGCTGATCTTTTAACCAAGCATGTCTACGTATCACAGCCCCAGTCATAGCTGCCCTACATGAAGCTTCCAATGCATCATAACCACACTGAAGAAAATGATTGTTAACCTGCTGAGTGTTATGTATGTGATCCTGCAATGCCTTTCTGTCAATAGGCTCAGGAGAGGCTAACTTTTTCTGTAAATCATCCAGTAAAAAATCCTGGTACTGAAACATATGAAAAAGGCAGTTAAGAGACCTCATGGCTAGGGTGGTAGAGGTATAAACTTTTTTACCCCATCTCTCCATAGACCTGGCTTCCCTAACCGCTGGCAAAGGATTCTTGGCAGTGGAGGAAGCCACTCCCTTGGGATCCTGTGAAATAGTTTCTAAATCCACGGTGTGGGCCTTAAAGAGATGTTTGTAAGTGTCAGGGACTCTGTAATATCTGTCTGGCTTGACAGGAGCAGGGGGAAGAGAGTCAGGGTTAGCACTGGAATCGGAGAAAACATCATCCAAAACATCCATCACAGGGGGAATAGCTAGAGGTCTGTGATGGGGAAGCTTTAGGAAGGTACAGAGCCTTTTCCTGGAATCAGAGAATTCCTGATCCTGCCATTGGAAATGTTCCCTCATTGAGTGCAGGACTTCACCAAAAGAGAAATCCTCTGGAGGAGAGGCAGAGGGAATTGATTCCTCAGCATCAGAGTCCTCATAGGCCTGGAAGGATTCTTCTTGAATATCCGAATGCTCAGAATCCCCAGAGGCCTCATCTGAAGAGAGATTTTCAGTCTGCTCACTTCTAGGCCTTTTCTCTGCAGGAGGCTGAGAACCTCTGTCTGGGTGAGGCTGAGACCCCCTGATAAGGGGAAATAAGGTCTGCAGCAAGAGACATAATCTGTTTATCAGAAGAGGGGGCCTGGACAGCAGGTATAGAATGGGCCTTGGCCTGGCTGGCGGCCTTAGCACGTGCAAAGGCCTTGATGGACATAGATACAGGAGGCCTAGCAGCCCCACGTGCAGGAGTGACCTTGTCCACCGGAATGGTGTCGGGTAAGTCAAGAACTTCAGTATCCGGAGGAAAATCAACAACCGGCACCAGAGAGGTCTCCGGGACCAAAGGACTAGTTAACACTGTGTCGTCGGCCTGGAGCGGCTGGATTACCGCTTCTGCAGGGACCGAAACACTAGCGGAGGGTCTAGGAGTAGAATCGGTGGAGGACGCGGGCCGAGGATGCCGGTCCCGGTCCTTCCGTTTTTTAGAAGATTGAGCTGTCGGTAGATCCGACGGCATGGTATATGCGAAAGATTCGCCAAAAAAGTCTTCAGCAAATTCTGCCCGGCGCCTGAGAGTGCGCTTATTAAAGCAAGCACAGGCAGCACAGGCCGAGACGTCGTGGTCTGGGCCCAGGCAAGGAAGACAGTAAGAATGAAAGTCCTTATGAGGTATTTGTTTACCACAAGACAAATTATTAACTTTCTCAATTTGTTCTGACATCGGCTGAGGCAAGAAAAAATGTTCCCCAACGGGGTACTTAGCTTTAGATGACTTCGGTACTGAAAACACAGGAGCTGACCGGCACTTGCGAACTGCTTCTGCTTCGGGCACCGCGCGGCAAGAAAGACTGAAGAAGATGGCGTCGGCCGATGCCTTTATATTCCAGCCGTTGTGACATCGGAGAGGAGGCGACACCAGCCGACGCCGGACCCAGACTTTGGAATTCGGCCGACCGAGGGCTGCCTCAGGCAGGACAACCCATATGTTATGACTGCAGTTGCATTCTTGAAGGACATCCTGGTCATTGGTGAAAATAAAACCTCAAAGATATAAAAAAAAGACGATAATCCTCTTTTTGCTTTCAAACCACTAGCTGCTTTAACATCAGGAATATACCCAGAAGTGAAATTAACTGTAAAACACAGGAACACAGAGACATGAGAAATACGCAAAGATCACACTGAAGTACACACAATAATGTGGCATGTCTCATTGGAGAGTTAGAAAATGATGTGCATCCAAATTAAAAAAAAAAAAAAAAAGTTACAATCTCCTATCCCCAATATCCCGGTATCACAGCACAACACATTAAAAACTTAAAAGTCTGCATGGGCCCAAAAGAAAAATGATGCACATAAGCTGGCATCATTCTGAATTCCAGAGGAACAAGAACAACCAAAGAATCAGCTGTAAAGAATGAGGGCACTCAATGTGAACAAAGCCGTAAAGAACAGGATGGTAACCATTGGAAATTCAGAACGATGGCAAAGATCACAATGGGATAAATGACAGAGTTTTTCCAAACTAGACACATGTTGCATAATCCAATGAAAGAAAGCCATCTGACCAAAAAGATATAACAAAATATAAAATAAGTTAATAAGCCACAATCAAGTTGCAAAGATGCTCCTGGAGAGAGCAGTGAAAGTGAAGCCCATGAACTTTTTGTAAAAAAAAAAAAAAAAAAAAAAAAATCCAGTATTAGTACTTCTGTGGGTTTTTACATTGAGTAGATAATGAAAAATCAAACTCAAAAGTGCTACAACTGGTCGACAAAAGTACTAGCCAAGGGCCACACACTGACTCTGCAACATACAAAATACAGAAAACTGTCTCTATGTATATAAGCTTATTAAATGAAAGCAATGATAATGAAACAAACTGTGGGTTCACAAACTGATTTTATTTATTTACTCTTTGATGATCGAGTTAGACTCAAGACCAGTGTTCTTTTCAGGGGTTGCTCACGTCAGTATTCATATGGCTACAGGAAATTTGGATAGTGCATTGGGCATCTTCCCTTATTCTCCCAAGCCTCTAGTTGGCACCAGAGTGCTGCTGCTGAGGCTCAAATTCACTCTGATAATGGAAAGCAACAATGTTGTTATAGAGAGCATGGAGGGCTTTGGAGTGGAAAAAAAACATGTCTGTTAAAAATGGTGATACAGAACTCACGGTCATGGCTTCAGTAGGTGACACCAGTTTTAATGGTGATGATGGAGGACAAGAACCAGAGAAGGTGAAGTAAATGTAGCAGTCAAAATGTTGACTGGAGAGGAAAAAACAAAAAACTGAGATGAAACAACAGAAAAAGTAATTTGAGAAGTGGAGAAGGAAAATGGCAGAGTTTAAGAAGGACTGCATCAGGCTGGTGGAGTACCTAGCTTTATATATAGAAGGGCTGCAAGAATGGTAAAATAAATAATAAATTTCTAACTAAAAGGTAACTTTATGCATGGTATACGGGGGGAGGTGGCATTTTTGGTTTGATTGCCCTTTAATTGTAGATGAAGAAGGGAATACTGAAAGTAAAAGGGAACAAATAAAAGAAAAAGATCAAGGTGAACAACTGTTAAATACAGAAACAGTACTGGAACAGGTAATGGACAAAGGGAAAGGGGAAACTGACAACAGGGCAAAAAAAAAAGTAGTGAGAAGTGAATGAAAATAAAGGAGGGGGAAATAAGAAATAAAACAGCTTTTGAAAGAAAATCATTTAGCAGTGTCAGTGGCTCAACATGCAGCACATTCACCTTTGGTAAAGAAGTCTGCAGGTTCTATTCCTGCACCAGGTAGATGAATAGCTAACACTGCAGTGCAATAAAAACGGGGTGCTGCTCTCAAGATGTTGAACAGAGATGCCATCTATTTGAGTTGGTGGCAGCTCAGGTGGTTGTAAAAGATCCCATGGCACCTACTGAAATGGGAAGGGAATGTTCTCAGAAGTCCTGGCCATACATCTCCTAGTAGTATAAATAGAATCTACAATCTCCCCGAAAGTGGCCACTAGCCTAGTGGGTCTAACCTGGTCAACAAAAGATGAAGAAAAAAAAATAGGCTGCACTGGACATGAAGGGTGAAAAAGAAAAAGAAGAGGTTACTGGAGAGTCAGAATGTTAGGTGAAAAAGCCTATAAAGGTTAGGGTGAGGACAAGAAAAAGGAAATAAAGGATGGGTAGAAAATGCAAAAAAAAAAAAAAAACAAAAACAAAAAAAAGGCTTAACATTAATGTGGATGTGTTAAACAGCATACAGAATGATGGGAGAAGAATGATTGAGTTTGAATGGTGTAAAAGGACTGATGTGGATGTAATTTGTTTTCAGGATGTACAGTGTGGTATAAGGGGAAATGTTTGACTTGATATAGGGGAAAAGAATGTAGTGCGCACACTAGGGAAGGCTATATATGTTCTTGGACTAGAACTGCTGGCAAGATAAAATGTCAGTACATGATTTAAGAATAAATATGAAGCCAGGTATTTTAATTGTGTTAGATACATATACAAATAAATGTAGGGGAGAGAAAAAAAATGTGAAAACCAACTTATCTGTAGTTATATTAAGTGATTTTAATTGTAATTTAAGGAAAGAGAAAAGGCAAAATGATGTAGGATAATAAAATAATGAAACTAATGAAGAAAAATGGTAAATTTCAGTTAGGGGAAAAAACAGAATTTACATATCAAAGACAGAATGTAAAGACAGAAATATATAATGGAATAAATTCAAATGATATGAGAGAAATTGATGGACAGAGTACAGAAGTGAGATTTTCTGCCAATAGGGTAATATGGGCAGTCATGTGGGAAAAAGAAATAACAATAGATGTACTGGTGGTTAATGTATTAAAAGATATAAAAAATTACTTTCAGACAGAATTGAGAAGGAAAAAGAAAAATGAGAAACAAAAGGGAAACTGTGAGAAGTTACTGGCGGTACAAAGTAGTAACTACGAAGTTGAACCAACCAATTCTGTCCTCTTTCTCAAACAGTTTATATTGGAAAATCTTTAAGTGGAAAATGAGCAATGAATCTTTATAACTCCCTACAAAATTTCTAAGTTCTACAGAACAGACAGTTCAAGGCGCTGGCGATCTAAAAATTGGTTAAAGCACACTGGAGAATTTTTTTTAGAATGTGATATAATACAGGTTTATTGGAATTATATTAATTTCTTTAAATGTCTGTGGTCAGATAATTGTATCTTAAAAAGAGTAATAATTCTAATGAAGGTTCCTGATCTAATAACAGTTATGTATAAACAATGCTCATTGTTCTGGAGCCACTTAGCTGTTGCCAGAAAAGTAATTACTAAGAAATGGAACAGCGCCTTTGTTTACAGACTTGTTAGATCCTGTTGCTAGTTTACATAAAAAAAGAAAAAAACAACAGGATTAAGATCTGAAATAGCAATGAGAACATGGATTGCTACAATAATTTGGAAATGTTAACTGTGAAATATAAAGAAAGTTGAGAATTTATAAATCTTAACTGTTGATTTAACCAGTGTTACTGCTACTGTGAACTACTACTTGGGGAAAATTATTCTTCCTTTCTTAATATATACTGTAAATATGTTACATTTTAATAAAAATTCTAAAAGAGATAGAAAAGTATATTAATATAATACGGAAAAATTAAAAAATATTATTGTTTAGACAGAAGTCCTTTTTGAAAGAGAACGGTAAAGAAATAAAATATAAAGAAAGGAAAATGGAGCTTATAAAAATCAAGGATGGGGAATTAAAATATAAATAGGAGGAGATTATTAATACTGCGGCGACAGATGTACAAGGATAATTACACTGAGAAAAATATGTGGAATGTGAAAAAAGTAAGAAAACAGGTAGTAAAAGAAATAGAAAGAGAATGATGGGAGGGAGGAATCTGCACCTGGACTAGATGGTTTAGTGCATGAATTTTATAAAGAAATGGCTGAGTCAGAAAAGGAGGGATTTTTGGAAGTAATAAATGAATGGATGAAAGACGGAATAAAAGATGAAAAAAATTGTATAGGCATAAAAAGAAGTTATGTGCTTAACATAAAGTACAGTTGTGTACACTTACCATAAATGTAGATGTTCGAGTGTATTCACTGTTGCAGTCATTATATTTGGGTTATCTGCTTGCAGTAGCCCTCAAGTCGGCCTGATTAACAAAGTCTTGGGTCCTACGTCGGTTGCTGTCTCTTCTTCCAGAGTCAGGTCGTCAGGGGTATAAAACATGCAGCCGACGTCATTACATCAGTTTTTCTTGCCTCAGATGTCAGGTGCCCCCCTAATGGGAAGCAATTCAATCTATAAATATACAAGGTTATACCTCAAACACAAAAGCAAATACACCAAAAAGCTTTTAAGCATTGAAACGGAGAGAAGAGGTATAACCAACAAAAGTCACGGGGCTGGAGGGAGGGTAACCAGGACTGCAACAGTGAATACACTCGAACATCTACATTTATGGTAAGTGTACACAATTGTACTATGTTCTTCGTGTTTCACTGTTGCAATCATTACATTTGGGTAGATTCCCAAAGCTACGGATGGGAGGAGGAATTTAGACAGAATTAGGACCAGCTATAAGGCCCTGCAAAACTGCAGTGGCAAAGCCAACCCTAAATTTAGAGAAAATTGGCAAATGGTAATGTTTGGTGAAAGTATGTACAGGACTCCAGGTAGCAGCTTCTAGGATGTCCCTGGTAGGCACGCCTCTGAGAAAGGCTGTAGAGGTAGATGCAGCCCTGGTTGAGTAGGGTCTGATCCCCTGTAGGATAGGTTTTCCATGGTGCTTATAGCAGAAATGAATGCAATGGCCTATCCATTTGGAAATGTTTTGCTTTGAGATAGTCTTCCTCTCTGTCCCTGCAGCAACTGCCACCAACAGTTGTTCAGATTTCCTTTCAGGTTTAGACCTGTCCAAGTAGAATCTAAGTTGTCTGTGCACATCTAAGGAGTGCAGTATCCGTTCCCCTTTGTTCTGTGGATCAGGAAAGAAGGCTGGCAAATGAATGGACTGATTAAAGGCCACACTGGATACCACCTTTGGCATGAAAGAGGGATTGGTCCTGAGGGACACCCTGTCCGCATGAAAGATGATGAAAGGCTCCACTGCCATAAGGGCCTGTAATTCAGATACCCTTCTTGCTGAAGTGATGGCTAAAAATGGAAGCTGTTTTCCAAGAAAGGAATTTGAAATCTGCAATAGCAGCTGGCTCGAAAGGAGGAAGGGTGAGTTTCTCCAATACAAAGTTAAGGTCCCAGGCTGGAGTTGGAGCTCTCCTGGGTAGTCTTAAATTTTTGGCCCCTCTGAGGAACTGCTTGAGCAGTGGATGAGAGAAGACGGGGGGTTCTGTGTTATAATGTGCTGAAATGGCTGAGGCGTGAATTTTTATTGAGGAAAAAGACAGGCCCTTGCGAAGCATCTCAATTAAGTACTATAAAATATGAGGTAAATTGGGCACTGCTGTGCTCATCCCTTGAGATTGGTTCCAAGCACAGAATCTTTTCCATTTTTTAGCATAAGATTTTCTAGAACTAGGCCCCCTTGCCTCTAAAATGACATCCATCACTGGTTTACTGAGGGATGGTAAAGGAGAGCTTAGGTAATTAGGCAGGCTGCTAGGTTCAGTGTTTGAGGCTGAGGGTGTGGAATCTGGTTCTCCTGCTGAGACAGCAGGGTAGGAGTCTGAGGCAGGTGCCATGGGGCCAACAGTGACACACTGCGCAGGAAGGGGTACCAGTGCTGGCGTGGCCAGGCTGGTGCAATCAAAATCATCCTTGGTTTGTCTTGTTTGATATTTAGTAGTACTTTGGAGAGCAGAGGCAAAGGAGGAAAGGCATAAACTGATAGGTTATTCCAGCTGAAGGACAGAGCATCCACCTTTCAAGCTTGTCTGTGGGGAGTCCTTGCACAAAATTTTTCCAATTGATAGTTCTGGGGGTAGGCAAACAGGTCTATATCTGGGCTCCCCCATTTGCTTGACAACATGTTGAAAATCCTTGGTTCCAGTTTCCACTCGGGTGGGTCCATGAGGTTTCAGCTTAGTCCGTCTGCCAGTGTATTTAGTTTTCCCGGCAGGAATTGAGCTTGCAGATGCACTTGGTAGCTCAAGGTTGCGTTCCACAATGCCATGGCTAGTCTGCAGAGGGGGTAAGAATGTGTACCCCCCCCCTGCTTGTTTATGTACCACATAACAGTGGTGTTGTCCGTCTTTACCATTAATTGCCCAGAAGAATGTGGTCTTTGAAGGCTGTCATGGCATTCTGTACAGCTAACATTTCCTTATGATTGATGTGAAGGTGCATTTGAACTGGGTTCCATCTGCCCTGAATGCACTTGGCTGCCAGTCCTAGGTCTCTTAGAGGGGGGGAGGTTGGCTTCGCCTGATTAAAGTAATAAGATCTTCAGTCATTCTTATCATTCTTTTTTGTAGGAATAGAGGCCTGACCACCATGCGGTCTGGGCGTCAGTTTTCTAGGCATGGTTCCAGTTTTAGGCCTTGAAGAAGAAAATGGCGTTGGTTTAATATACAAGTCAGTGGGCCTGAATACACCCTCAGAAGCTGGTGCCTGCACAGCGGCTCCGGACCCATCCAAGGTAGACATCCGCAGGTTCCACAGTTGAAGCATCTCGCAGCATACCAGATTCCAAATGGGTCTCAGTAGAGGCCTGCGAATCTGAAGTAGCTGGTATCAGGGGCTGCGAAAGCGCCTCACTGAGTACCGGCGAACTGGGCGGCCTGTTTCTGTTTTTATCTTTGCATTTTTTCGGAATGTCGGTAGTCGAATGGCTTAGCGAAGACATATCAGGATAACTGAACCGAGCACCAAAATATTTAGAAACGCAAATATACCAACGACGGATAGTTCGTGGTTTAAATAAGGCACAAAACCGACAGCGAGGTAAGTTCTGGTCAAGGCCTAGGCAAGGAATACAGTACGAATGAAAATATTTATGAGGTATTTGCTTTCCACAAGAAATGCAATTATTTACTTTTACTGACATCGGATTAGAGCAAGAAAAAGTTTCCCCAACAGGGTACTTGGCTTTTAATTGAAGACTTCGGTTCTGAAACTCGAAAACAAAAATTTCAGAAGCCGGCCGGCACTTGTGAACTACTACTGCTTCAGGCACCGCACGGCAAGAAAGACT